>NC_089259.1:36404117-36707147 GCF_963930625.1 Muntiacus reevesi | reverse complement strand
TGACTCATTTGAAAAGACGCTAATGTTGAGAAAGATTAAAGGCGGGAGGAGAAGGGGATGACAGAGGATGAGATGGTTGGATGGCATCACTGACTCAACACACATGAGTTTGATTAATGTCTGGGAGTTGGTGATGGACAGGGAAGCCTGGTGTGCTGCATTCTATGGGGTCACAAAGACTTGGACATGACTGAACTGAACTGAACTAGGTTTGTCATAATTTTTCTTCCAAGGAGCACGCATATTTTAATTTCATGGCTGCACTCACAGCCAGCAGTGATTTTGGATCCCAGGAAACTAAAATCTATCACTGTTTCCATTTTCCCCCTTTTATTTGCAGTGGAGTGATGGGATCAGGTGTCATGATCTTCATTTTTTGAATCCTGAGTTTTAAGCCAATTTTTCACTTTCCTCTTTCACTCTCTTCAAGAGGCTCTTTAATTATTCTTCTCTTTCTCCCATTAGAGTGGTGTCATCTGCATATCTGAGATTGTTAGTGTTTCTCCTGGCAATCCTGATTCCAGCTTATGATTCATCCAGCCTGACATTTCACATGACATACTCTGCATTTAAGTTAAATAAGCAAGGTGACAGTATACGGCTTTGATATACTACTTTCCCAATTTGGATCCAGTCTGTTTTTCCATGTCTGGTTCTAACCATTGCTTTTTGACCCACATAGAGTTTTCTCAGGAGACAGGTAAGGTAAGTTGGTCTCATATCCCCATCTCTTTGAGAATTTCCCACAGTTTGTTGTGATCTAAACAGTCAATGACTTTATTGTAGTTAATGAAGCAACCAAGAACCAAGAACCCCAAGAGAGGCCCAAGTAAATCTCATCATGTCAACATATAGTCTGTTCCCAGAGATTCTAATTCTACTATGTTCTGGGTACAAATGTCCCAGCCCATCTACTCCCAAGAACTAGAACATCCAATCCAGCTGAAATTAAGATGTCAGGCAAGAAATAATACATTGCTCATAAGTGACAGGCAGTGGTTGTGAAAGAAGCCAATCTTACTAGATTCCTGCAGTGAATGTTCTATTTACTGGGCACTACTCTCCATATTAAAAGAAGTCAGTTCAGTACATATACTGCATCCAGGCAGACAATGTCTCAACCCTAGATTTGTTTTGTAAAAAGGATGTGCGTTGGTTGAATCTTTAGTCAAGTATTCTGTTATTCTGTCATGCCAGATGGTTTTGGGTAATGTTGCATAGGTTAGAACCAGAGGCTCTCATAGAAATGTGCCATTGTCACACCACCTTTTTTGTTAAATGGATCTTCTAGACTACCATGATGCCACATATTGTAAGTCTTTGATGTTGATGCTGGCAAAACCTGTAAGCATGGAAGGGAAGTCAACACTCATATAAGATTCAATTCTGTTTCAGATGAAATACTGCCCTCCAAGATGGAAGGGCCCAATGTAATTAGTTTGCCATGAAATGACTAAGTCTCACTAAAAGACAAGTCCACTTCATCAGCTCAGCATTGGTCTCTGCCATGAAACTTTCAGACTTTCAAGTATCAGTACAAGGTAGACCTGTATTTTTGAAAAGAAACCCAAGCCATTGGGACCATGTATATATTCCATCCCTCCTCCCACAGGATGTCTACACCCGACTTCTTCCACATACACACGTGATAAAAAGCATAAGTTGGTTAATGTCCACTGGCTTACTCATCCTCTCTATTGATTTTTTAATGCATCCTTTGTGGTATATCAACTTTACTGGCATTGATTTGAGACTCAAAAATCTTGACTCCTGTGAGTCTATCTGTGCACTCTTTCCCAGATGGCACCTCATCAATTGTCTGGATAACTTGGGTATCCTGACCTCACTTCAGATCTTCTTCAAGATAAGTGACTGACCAAGTAAACTTCTCCCAGTACTGATCACAGCAAGGAATTACCTTGCCACTTCCCTTTAGTTCCCCTCCTTGTTGTTTTGAATTGTGTCTCCCAAAGATCTATTGAAATCCTAATCTCCGGTACAGGAATCAAGATTGTTAGTAGAAATATCAGTAACCTCAAATATGCAGATGTCACCACCCTTATGACAGAAAGTGAAGAGGAACTAAAACACCTCTTGATGAAAGTGAAAGAGGAGAGTGAAAAAACTGGCTTAAAACTCAACATTCAAAAAATGAAGATCATGGCATCTGGTCCCATCACTTCATGGCAAATAGATGGGGAAACAATGGAAAGAGTGGCAGATTATCTTCCTGGACTCCAAAATCACTGCAGATGCTGACTGCAACCATGAGACTAAAAGACACTTGCTCTTTAGAAGAAAATCTATGACCAACCAATTAAAGCATATTAAAACAGCATACTAAAACCCATTAAGATAGCATATTAAAAAGCAGAGATCTTTATTTGACAACAAAGGTCTATCTAGTCAAAGCTATGGTTTTTCCAGTAGTCATGTATGGATGTGAGAGTTGGATCATAAAGAAAGCTGAGCACTGAAGAATTGATGCTTTTGAACCATGTTGTTGAACAAGACTCTTGAGAATCCCTTGGACTGCAAGGGGATCCAACCAGTCCATCCTAAAGGAAATCAGTCCAGAATATTCATTGGAAGGATTGATGCTGAAGCTGAAGTTCCAATACTTTGGCTAACTGATGGGAAGAATTGACTCATTGGAAAAGACTCTGATGCTGGGAAAGATTGAAGACGGGAGAAGGGGACAATAGAGGATGAGATGGTTGGATGGCATCACTGACTCAGTGGACATCGGTTTGAGCAAGCTGCAGGTGTTGGTGGTGGATAGGGAAGCCTGGCGTGCTGCAGTCCATGGGGTCTCAAAAAGTCAGACATGAATGAGTGACTGAACTGAACTGATTAATGTGGCCTTACATGAAAGTTGGCAGGTGAAATCAAGTTAAGATGAGGTCATGATGAATTAGGGTAGCCCCTGATTCGATGATGGGCATCTTTATAAGAGAAGAGAGATTTGGACACAGAGACACACGCAGGTAGAATGCAATGAAATTTCAAGGCAGAGATTGGAGTGATGCAGCTATAAGATCTGGAACAGCAGGGATTTGTGACAACACAAGAGCTAGGAAGAAGCAGGGAAAGATTCTTCTCTGGAGCCTTGGAGTCAGGCTTCTAGTTTCAAGAACTGTAAGAAGAAACATTTCTGTTTTATTATACCACCCAATCTGTGACTTTATGACACCCATCATTATGACAGCCCAGGGGAACTGACAAGCTCCTCACTGTCTGCCCTTTGTTGGTTTTACATTTTCATCTTGCAACAAGTTCTGAAGCCAGCCCATCTGTGAACTGTGCTTTTGTTAGCCATGTGACCAGAATTGGGAGCTGTGGAAGACACACAAGTAAAATGGAGGCCAGACTACCTGCCTGTGAGATGTTCTTATGTCCCTCAGCTCTATTTGGACCAGTTCCAGGATGTAACATTTCCATTACATAACAGACTACTTCTGCAGCCACCTGATCTTTGATTCTGTTACCTAACAATATGAAGATGAGGTTGGGTTTCTCTGATGTATCATTACTCGCCATTTTTAGTCAGGTATTTATCCAGGTAATAGGAGCTATTTTTATACAAAGAGTAGTTCTCTGATGCTGAAGACTTGGCTTTGCTGTAGAACATGAGCATCTGTGCTGGGATACTCCAATTAGGGCTTTCTGGAGACCTCACATGGCTTCTTCATCCATACAGGGACATTTAGACTCGTAGTGTTCATTGAGTCAGATCCTCAAAATGTAGGGCCTGTTGCACAATAGACTGGACCTATTTACAAAGCCTTCTCTTTAACCCGTAAGTTAAATTTTACTAATAAGATCAGGTTTTATGCTTTAAAGTCAGGAGTTCAGTCTTTTTCTTGAACTACATGCTTCTATGTAGTAACTTTTCTGAATGTTGAGCTTTAAACCAACTTTTTCACTCTCCTCTTTCACTTTCATCAAGAGGCTTTTTAGTTCCTCTTCACTTTCTGCCATTAGGGTGGTGTCATCTGCATATCTGAGGCTTTCGATATTTCTCCCAGCAATCTTGATTCCAGCTTGTGCTTCATCCAGCCAAGCATTTCTCATGATGTACTCTGCATATAAGTTAAATAAGCAGGGTGACAATATACAGCCTTGACGTACTCCTTTTCCTATTTGGAACCAGTTTTTCGTTTCATGTCCAAGGGAAATAGATGGGGAAAGAGTGGAAACAGTGACAGACTGTATTTTTGGGGTCTCCAAAATCACTGCAGATGGTGATTGCAGCCATGAAATTAAAAGATACTTACTCCTTGGAAAGAAAGTTATAACCAAACTAGACAGCATATTAAAAAGCAGAGACATTACTTTGCCAACAAAGGTCCATCTAGTCAAGGCTATGGTATTTTCAGTGTTCATGTATGGATGTGAGAGATGGACTGTGAAGAAAGCTGAGTGCCAAAAAATTGATGCTTTTGAACTGTGGTGTTGGAGAAGACGCTTGAGAGTCCCTTGGACTGCGAGGAGATTCAACCAGTCCATCCTAAACGAGATCAGTCCTGGGTGTTCATTGGAAGGACTGATGCTGAAGCTGAAACTCCAATACTTTGGCCACCTCATGCGAAGAGTTGACTCATTGGAAAAGACCCTGATGCTGGGAGGGATTGGGGGCAGGAGGAGAAGGGGACGACAGAGGATGAGATGGCTGGATGGCATCACCGACTCAATGGGCATGAGTTTGAGTAAACTCTGGGAGTTGGTGATGGACAGGGAGGCCTGGTGTGCTGCAATTCATGGGGTGGCAAAGAGTTGGACACAACTGAGTGACTGAACTGAACTGAATTGATGTAGTAAGTAGACCTATGAAAAACCTCATTCCTTCGGCTGACTGGGTTTTCAGGGTTACATTTCTTTCTCTTATTTTAGAAATTCTGTGAGCATACTGTTATATGAGTTTAATCAAGTCAAGGACATCACTGCAGATTTCCGTCTCTCTCTATTACCATTAGTTTGATAACAGGAGTCCCAAAATGCTGCTGAGAGGAAGGACATTGAGTTGATTCTGGTCTCATTTAGCCTTCAGTTCTGACCCAGTATTTCCAATACAGACTTTTCTTGAACTTGGTGGTGTGTACAGGGTGTATATTTATAAAGTGGTAGCTTGATTCACCCTATAGATATTCTTTTTGAATAAATCTCCATGTAGGGCAAGATTTAAGTGTTTTTGCATTTCTGGACATAAAACCACCAAACTCCATTACTGCCCTCCCCCAGCAGAACCCAGTCTTCATGGCACATACACCCCTGACTGCTCAATGTGGAATTATGCCAATATATGCAAATATGGACTAAAGTTTCCACCATCACTTTAGAGTTTGACAGGGAATATGCTCAAGAAATAAATACATTTAGTATACTGCAAATTTGAAGTTATCTGTAAAAAAAAAAAAAAAAAGAAATTCTTTTCAAGTTTGCTTCTAAGAAATGATACCCCCCCCCACAAATGTAAAATTTGGCTCAAATCTATTCCTGTATACTACAGAAAAAACAGAAAACAAATGTGTCTGCTTGTTAGTAAGAATCCTTTGTTTGCTTTAAGAGTATGTGGGCAGCAGTTGGGCAAGCTGAGGTGTTTCTGAAGTTTAAAAATAATGATGAAATAATCTCATGATATAAGTTCTTGTTTATGAAAGATTTATTCCTAAAACTTAGTGGTAAATTATAATTGATTATATAATTTCTTCCTGAATATTTTCTTGAATAATTTTCTATGTAATTGTTTAGATAAATTTTAAAGTTCTGGTTTGAAGTCACTTTCTTGAATCTCATTTTCATCTCTTTTTCTCTTTATTGTGGTAAAAGGAACAAAATGAGGTACTCCTTTTCCCGCATTCTTCTCTGTCTCTCTCTGACTCTTTCTTTCTCTTTCTCCCCTCTTCCTTTCCCTCCTTTTCTCCCTCTCTCTCTCCATTCTTCCCTTTCTTTCTTTCATTCCCTTGAAACACTCACTTATTGATTATCTTATTTGTGCTATTCGAAGAATACTCAAGGCCTTCTCAACCCAGTTAAATGCCTCTCTCTCTCTCTCTCTCTCTCTCTCTCTCTCTCTCTCTATATATATATATATATATATATATATATATATATATAACCATAATCTTCTTTTCTCACTAATCAAAAAGTAGAACATTTGTTTGTCTTTATCCTAAAGATGTGTAATGATCTTGGGTGGGCCTAAGGTAGCCAGTTAAGCTTTTAAACTGGTGAAACATTAGAGAGACACTCTCCTGCTGACCTTGACTATATAGCCTCCATGAATTTTATAGTTGCAAGGAGGTAAATTCTTCCAGCAAGCTTGGGAAAGGCCCATGAGCCTCATATGAGACCTTGATCCAGGCTAACACTTGATGCAGCTTTATGAGAAACAGAGTAGACACCTCTGCTAAGCCTCAGTCTACAGACTGTAAGAAATGAAAAGCTATTGTTTTAAGTTACTAAGTTTGTGGTGTTTGTTACACAACAATAGAAAATGAACATACCAAGGCAGGATAAGAAGCAGAACAGCCCACAGATGATTTGACTCTCTTTGCTCATCTTTCTAACTAAATTGATTTCCATTTTAAAAAGTAATTGTCAAAGTATTAATAATAATAATTATAATATATGAATGCTTTGACTCTTTGTATGTATTAACTCATGCAATTATTATGAAAAACTCTATGAGGTAAACATTACAGTCTGAATTCACAGACAGTAAAGGGAATCCTAGGGAAATAAGCTCTCTGATGAGAAGTGGCAGAAGTCATGTGTGAAGTGTTGACTGGGAGGGATGTAGAAAATCCCTCTGGTAGACAGACCCTCTCATGTGGGTTCCAAGTCCACAGCCTTTCCACCTCAGTACACTGCATTGTATTATTTATAGGTAATTATATACAAGGTAGCCTCTTCTTTACTAGCTTGCTAAGATCAATAAGGTATGAGCCTATAATAAAGAGCTTTAAAATCTAGTGGGGAAAATAGATATGAATTACATAACATCTCCCAAGATCTAATGAAGCACTTGCACACTGGGATTATATTCTGGCAGGATTAGAAGATGCTTAGAGAAGCCATGGCAACTGAGTTAAGCCTTAAATACTCTAAATAATCTTTCTGGAAGAAAAATTGAGGCAGAAATTACTTGGATGAAGAAATAAACTGCTGGTGTTTGGAATTGTGAGTGTCTGGAACATATTCACAGAATGTTGAGTAGATAGGAGCACAGGGGAGTCAAAGGTATTAACTAGCTTTATATCCTAAATGTATGCTTCCTAGATTATTTACAGGTTTTCTCTGTTCATATCTGTTTCTTTCTCTCTCTCAAACTCTGCACTCCCCAACCTAACTGGTTTTTGCATAGCAAACTGCAAATTTTTGAATCAGTGTTAGTACTACATTTTGGAAAATATCTCAGTCAAAACATCATTTTAAGATCTAGTTATACAGACACATATGCATGCACACACAGATATACATACCTTGCCTATGTTTATAGTTTATTCTCAGATTCATGGTTGAGGCTCAGCATATGTAGTATATACACTATTTATTTTTCTTTTGTCCTTGATATCTAAAAGCATTTTTTTTTTCAAATTATGTCCTTGATTCCTAGTCCTGGTGTCAAATTACTAGGTACTAAGGACAAAGAAATAAACCAGTTGGCAAGAACACAGATATTTTAGTGGGTGGGGGAAAGCTGGGAAAAATATGCCAGGAAAAAAAAAACTAAAATATGTCAGAGAACAGTAAGTCTTAGAGAATGAAATGAAATACTACATGGGAAGTGACAGAGGAAACTATATTAGAACAAGTGGTCAGAGAAAGGCTTTATAAAAAGATCGCACCTGAGCATGTATAAGCTCTTTGATCCATCAAATACACAGTTTAGAATGAGCTCTTCCTGACTTGGAGGTCCTTTTGTTTAATTAAGTATAGCTCCCAAAAGAAGGAAAACATCATGAAAAACTCAATTTCTGTTTAAGGAAAATATACATGTCTAATACTAAGAAAAAATATATACGAAATGCTATAAAAGTCATAATTAGCATATTATAAAAAGAAAAGCTGCCAAAAATTCATGATCATGAAAAATTTAATGAACAGCACACATTTATCAAACTAATTTCCCTTATATATTATCAATAACAAATAAAGTAGATAAACTGAATTGAAATGAAAGACACCTATCAAATTTTCTAGAATCATCTTTTGGAGATTCTCATAATTCAAACATTTCATATAGAGGAGGTGTCTGTTTTGCACACACTTTAATTTCACAGACTCAGTCATGTATCTTCTCTATGGGTTTTTTTTCTTCTTTATCCTTAGAAGAAAAAAAAAAATGAAAAAATAAAAAGCCCAGCACAAAACAGTTAATCACTTCACTTGTGGGAAAAGTCAGAGTAATGTGCATTTTGTGGCAACTGAGAAAATGCAGGATAGGTTATTTTTGTGCTCATTGGAGAAATATAAATCTTCAAAAATTTTTTCCACTTATCATTTCTTGTATTCTATTTGGCATATTAAATTCATATATAATAAACTTGAAAACAAGTCACTTTACATGAAACTAATTACATTCAGTGAAGACCCAGAGGACGGATTCATCCTGACAGTATTTCAACAGCGTTTGCCCGTACATAGATTGCTGCACAAAGCACAATGCCTCGGCTGGAATCACAGCTAGGGATCTGCTCTTCCTAACTCACTGGCAGTTATCTTTGTTGTTGCTGTTAATTGACTTCTTTATGAAATACTTATTAGAGATACTTCCCAGATTTTCATGGGTTAAGGAAGCATCAATTTTGATATTATAATTTATATACACACAGACTAATAACTGATTTCACAGTTCATTAATTCAGTTGATGAACAACAATAAAAAAGAAGTATGGCAAATATAACCAGGGGATAAGGTGAGAGAGAAAGTGTATAATTTTACTCAATCACTATTCAAAACAAATAAATGATCAAATGTACTTTATATAAAATTCTAAATTCACTACAGAAAATGATTAACTTAATTAAGGTAAAGTTTTAAAACCATACTTCATGTATGAAATAGGAGAGGTAATTCTTTTGGAAAGATGAAATTCTGACATAATTTCCCTACTGTAGGGAATAAAGTCTACTTTCTTAGAGTAAATTACATAAAATGTCCAGTTTTCCTTCTGTGTTAACTTGTGTTTGATAGTTGCAGAAAATATGGATGTTGTGTGAACTATATGTGATAATTTGTACTTACAGTAGTACTATTCCTTTTAATGCTAAATGCTCATTTCACTGAGAAAACAATGAAAATGGCAGATTTTTCAAATATATTAATAGATCATATTAATGGGAGGATGTGGCATACTTTTCAAGAACTCTGTTTCCAATGAAAATGAATTTCACAGTATATAAACTTTCATGTCTGTGAAATATATGTGTGTATATATATATATAGCAAAAATGTGTGTACATGTATGTCACATGTGTGTCTATATAGTATATCATGATGAGAATAGAAGAAAAAAGTTAGATAATTTTCGCATTTTATTATTTATCCATCATAAAAACCTTCACTTGTTTAAATAATTCCAATGGTATAGATGGGCTTATATATATATATACATTATTTAATAAATATCACAACCTTTCTATGTTGATAAGTTATAAAAATGCTAATTTTGTATGTGGATATGTAAATAAAATTCCTACTCTGATACAGAGATGAAATGAAAGGAGCATATTTTTTCTTTTTCATCATGGGAAGAAAAGTCAGTAAATTACTTTTTAAATGCCAGAATAAAGTAGCCATCCATAAGCTAGTCCAGCAAATGATTATATTAACATTACAATTAGAAATGCTATCTCATTATCAGATCTTTATTTTTTCTACATGAATGTTTAAAAGAATACAATAAGTTTATTTTGAAGGTTAAGGGTATTCAAGTCTAAACTCATATGGTGCACAAATAAGGATTAAAAATGGAGGTTCTGCAGCATGAAGGCTTTAGAATTAATATAACATGACTGAGGTAGTGCCAGAGTGGATGAGTCACTGCCCACTCTGAATAAATACTTGAAGCAGCTACAGAGAAACTGCCAAGGTCAAAGCTCAGTGCTATTTCAGATAGATGTTATTCTCTATACAGCAGTCACTGTCTCCTGCTTCCAGCTTTCCAAAAAGAGCTGATACACTGCAGGCACTCAGGATGAATCTGCCAGATTTAATAATAATCAAGAACACTCTTAAATAAATGTCTCCAAAAAGAGAAGCAATTGGAAAGTTTAAAAGTAAAGACTATCTGAACTGTGGCTCATCTCAGAAGGTACACCCTTCTTGACTCATTTCAGGACAAAGGTACTAAAGAATAGCGATGAAATTCATGGAGATTTGCTCATTGCATCTAAAAGCATCATTACTTGTGTCAATTTCCAGGCTCATTCTAATAAACACGCAGCAAACATTCTGGGGGCAGTGCAAAGATGGTGAGGAGCAAGTCACTTTGAATCAAAATGCATTGGTGAAGATTTGTTTTCATTTCAATGCAGCTGAAAGGAAGGTGGTTCATCCTTCTAAAATTCAGAGTGAAACATGTAGCAAAGCTGTGATGTTGAAGAAAAGATAAGAGACAAGTATATTCTGTGCACTATTTGAGTGTTTCATAGTATCAGTGTTTTAGTAATCTCTTTCTTTGCTATTATTGTCTTTTCTTTGGGGATTGTAGATGTATTCCTAACTTTGACTGTCTCTTAGCCTATTACATAAAGTATACCAAGTGGAAACTGTGACATTGTGCATATTTTGTCTCTCAATACAGTTTTGATATTGCAACAGAATACACAGTTTTGAAACTTCTAAACAGTAAAAGTTAATTAGGAAACACCCCAAACTTAGTCAAGAATGTCAGCACCTCACCAACTTTCACTATTCTGACAGCCACCACTTCTCAGAGCAATTTTTATCCAACATTACTAATACTTACTTAATAAAGTATCCCTTAGAGATGCAGATATTTTACATAGGAGTGTTATTTTAATCACATTAACCATATTTAACTATAAGATATTCTGAGATAATGGGCATGTTATGGTTACTATTTATGTGCAACAAGTTTCCCAGAATTGTACAATTCTACATTGACTGGATGGAGGTTGACCACAAGAATTAGTCATGATTTTGGGTGAGGTGGCTCACTTCCAGAAGCCAGCTTCAAGGTAGGCAATCAATTGAGAGGTATCAACTTCTAACTAACAAGCCCTAGAAGCTGTGGGAGTGCTTCCTATCTGAAAGAGATTAGACTGGATCTGGATCTTGCACAAGAGCATCTTCTTTCACCTCTTTATTTTATTTTCAAAAGTCCTTCTACTTTTTCCCAGTCTTAGTGCCACCATTGTAATAAAGACTATAGTCATCTCTTGTCTGCGTTATTGCCATGGCTCTTTTGTTTCTGCCAGCTACACTGCACAGAGAGTTAATGTTACCAATAACAAATCTCTTCTTATCAGATACCTCTTTCTTAATATATTTGGTGTTTTTTTATTGCTCAATGTAAAATAAACACCCTAAGAATTGTTTACAAAGCCAATCATGACTTTGCTATTTCACTACATTTATATACCTATACTTTCCCACAGTTTTCCTTTCTTCTTTGTCTCCAAACTGAGAGACTTTTTTTTCTTTTTCTTTTCAGATGTGTTATTCACATTTTTCTGTTCCCATTGGCATAACAAATGCTGACCAATCTTTGAAAATCCACTTAAACAAGGCTCCCAGCTGTGCTTAACAACTGATAACATTTTGTCTACAGCCAGACCATCAGTCAAATGTTGAACCTTACAGGATTAAAGATAGAGGCATGAAAAACTTCCTGAAAATTGGTATTGATATATTAACTCATATTGTTTTTAATACCAATACCAGACTGTAAGCAGATTTTCAATAAGTATTTGTGAATAAGAAAGTAAGCCAGATAATATTAATAATACACTTGATTATTAGAAATCTTCCATTTGTATCTGTTCATTTTTTCCCAAATAGTACCATGAAAGACTGTCAAATGCTTGGGAAAAAATTCAGATACATTATATCTATAACAGTTGTTCTCAACCACGTGAAATTTTGCCCATCAGGAAAATACAGTTTATTACAACCCCAGGAAGTTGAAAGGAATGGAAAGATCCTTCTAGCATCTTGTTGGTTGAAGCCAGGAGCACTGCCAAACATCCCACAAACATCCCACATCTTCCCTTCACAAAAAATATTAGACTCAAGGTAATGATAATTCCAAGACTGAGGAATTTTAATCTGTGTCATTTTTGAAATTAGTTGTGGTAGTTGTATACACATAAAGAATGAAGGAACAAAGGAAGGAAGGAAAGATGTAAAGAAGAGCAGAAGGATGCAAGAGGGAAGAAAGAGACAGAAAAAAAGAGAAAGGAAGGAAAGAAGAAAAGAAGAAGGGAAGAAAGAGGAAATAAGATATATTTGTTGAGACTTGATCTTTGTTGTTCTTTGTGCTTTTATTCTGTGTCTTAACAATGACCTCTTCCTTTTTTTGTCTTTCTAAGTTCTCACAGGCATCTACTTGACAAAATCTAAAGCAGCATCTGTCTTTTCCTATGCATTAATCACCTGGCCAGCTCTTAGGACTGAGTTACTTTCAACATAGTTCCTCAGAGATCATTTATAGTTCAGTGATATCAATGCAGGTCTTAGTGTACCTCAGAAAATAACTTGTCTGGCTCAGAACATCCAAAGTTAACTTAGAGTACCAAGGGTTCACCTTCTATCTCCTAAAGTATTTGGACTTGGGTTGTCTTCTACCAAAGATGGTTCTGCCTTCTCTTGTATGTTAATCATTAAATTTGGAAAGTAAGTTGAAGGTGATATATTTCTCATTTATTCCTACATTTGATGGAAATTTCCAAGCCGGTACCCTTTTCCATGTTGTTTCTTCAGATTTTATAGCTCTTCCTCTCTCTTGAATATTTGAAAAGGCATCTCCTCATTATAAGATCTTCCATAACCATACATAAACATTTTTTAACTCCTATTTCAGCACCATATTCTATTCCTTTTTTTTTCTATTCCATTTTTATCTCTCAAATCACTAAATGCAATATCTTGCAAAAATATTTAATAGTGTTCCTAGAATCAAAGAATCAGAGTACAAAGGAAATCAACCTATGTATATTTTATACATAGATTTGTTAATACTTAATTTTGTATGTTGACATTTCCAATTTAGGTTCTTTTAAAAGAATACAAAGCAAAATACTAGAATTTAATTATATTCTTATTATTTTTCAATTTATTTGGTAAGTGGCTTGAATATCCATATTTTATTAATGTATAATACTTCATATTGATTTGTTTCTGCTTCTTAAATATATCATTCTCTTTTCATCTTAAACTTTTTTATTCTCTTTAAATTTTACTTTCTTCCTTAGATGTCATCTCTTGAGATTGCTTGTAATTTTATTCCACAGAATGGTACACTGAACACTTGTTTATTGTACAAATCTCATATTTTGATCTTTGTTATAACACAAATATTTCCATGTATTTTCATCTTTGAATGCTTTTGAACATTTATATTCTAACTGTCTGCCAGTTCTACTTTCAGAAATATTCTGTGTATCATTCTGTGGATATTATCAAGTACCCTATGGAATAGGTGCTAAAAGGCCTTCCAGTGACATTCTTCCTGCAAAATGTCTCTTTTACCCCAATATTCAGAATGCACATAGAAGGGACAAGTAAATAAATCAAAATGTTAGCATCTATAACTCAGAAGCTTACAACTTAGCATCATGATGCAGTTAGTACTAACCCAGAATGACTTATAGGATCTGTTAGAAGACTTAATGGTCAGTGTGGAGCCAGTCTTGCCTGCAAAAGTCCAGCTTGTAGAGTGATAGGACCACTTTGTTTTGAAGAAGGAAGTGGTGGGAGGTCAAGACCAATGAGAAACAATGATACACCACAGTGACAAGAATACCTGGAGCTCCATTCAAATAAGTGACAGCTACAAAAAAAAAAAAAAAGGAAAAGAAAAGAAAAGAAAAATATGATCCTAAGACTTAGGGTAACAGGACAGCAATAAGTACAATGTTTAAGGTAATGCTTCACATGGTTGCCCAGGAGACAAGAGAAGACAATGGAAAACTGACAGCAGTAAAACCACACCAGTGGCTTATAAGTGTTTTAATAAGGACTGGAAGCCCTTACTGGAATTATGGAGGCCATGTTTAGCAAAATAAGCTCATTACCAGAAGTCTAAGAAACAATTATTTTTAATTTGTGAAATCATTTATATAACTGCAAATAATCAAGAAATTATGTTAAATGATTTTATAAAAGGAAGTAAAATCAAGCTGACCAGTATGATACATCGCCAGTGTGGTGACAATTATTTTAACCACAGCAGGCAGACATTGAGAACCTGCAAAAGAAATCACAACACCGAATTAACTGATGAGTAATTTACCATCAGGTAGTGAAATAGGAAATAACATTACAGAGATAAATGAAACTTGGTTACAAGGAATTTTTCATTAAACAAAACAACTCATAATGGATTCCTTCACACTATTTTGAAGATGTAAGTCCCACATAAGTTTAGTGAATGAACAAGTCTTGAAGAAAAAATATTCTTACTAATTTGAAATGATATGAAGTTTGAGTTTTTAAAACTTAACCTCTGCTAGATGCCCATTCCACTATCACTCTTTTATACTCAGGTCAAATTTGGTACTTATCATTAATAGATACATTCATTCACTGAAATATTTTTGAGTTAATTACATTGACCCAATTAAAAAGCTTTCTAAAAAAATGTCAAGGAATTTTATCACTGATAAATAAATTATCATGACTGATTTTAATATAATTAAATTTAAATCCCACCTCCCAAAACAACCCTTGACAATCTGTATATAGATCTAATCATTATTCTATGAAAGAGACAATACCTTGGTTTATTCTATATATCAGTGAAAAGAAACTGAAATTTAAACTGAACGTTAAAAATTGGCCCCAAGTCCTAAATAAGATGTACATTAGATAAGTGATGGTGGTGTGTGCTCAGGTGCTATACTCGTGCCTGAGTCTGTGACCCCATGAACGTAACCCACCAGGTTTCTCTGTCTATGGAATTATCCAGGCAAGAATACTGGAGTGGGTTGTCATGTCCTCCTCCAGGGAATCCTCCTAACTGAAGGATTGAACTTGCATCTCCTGTGGCTCCTGCCTTTGCACGTGAATTCTTTAACACCAAGCCACCTTGGAAGCCCAGAAAATTGATAGATAAATTCGTGTGTTTATGGAAAAGGAATGCAAGATTCTAGTAAGATATTTTATAGGACTTAGTCATACTTCTGCAATATTCAACTAAGTTAGTGAAGCATTTACCTCAGTGAACTATTGAAGCATGTGCCCACCTTTGTCTCAGTATTTATCAAAGTCAGAATCACCATCATTAAAGATTTATTTATAATGAATCCTGAATGTTCAATCTCCAAAAATCTTCCTCTTAAAACACAAGGATAAATGAAAAAGGAAAATTGTTGAAACTTCATAAACCATTAGATATATTGGAGAATAGCCAGGGAGTTGAAGAAGGAGGAGCACATATACTAAGAATGTTCTTAGAGAAAAAAGTGGCGGGTGGGGGCAGGAGGGGTGGGGTGGGGAGCAAAGTGTAACCAGGCAAATTTACCTGTTTAAATATTTTATCAAAGTTTAATTTTAAGTAGACATTCTTGCCATCAAAAAATAAAATATATGTATGTGTGAGTGAGCATGTATTTTTCTTTGGCCCTAAGAAAGGGTCAAAATTGTGTGTTGACAAAAATAAACCCAAAATGGATTAAAGATCTAAATGTAAGACCAGAAACTATAAAACTCCTAGAGGAGAACATAGGCAAAACACTCTCCGACATAAATCACAGCAGGATCCTCTATGACCCACCTCCCAGAATATTGGAAATAAAAGCAAAAATAAACAAATAGGACCTAATGAAGCTTAAAAGCTTTTGCACAACAAAGGAAATTATAATCAAGGTGAAAAGACAGCCTTCAGAATGGGAGAAAATAATAGCAAATGAGGAAACAGACAAAGGATTAATCTCAAAAATATACAAGCAACTCCTGAAGCTCAATTCCAGGAAAATAAATGACCTAATCAAAAAATGGGCCAAAGATCTAAACAGACATTTCTCCAAAGAAGACATACAGATGGCTAACAAACACATGGAAAGATGCTCAACATCATTCATTATCAGAGAAATGCAAATCAAAACCTCAATGAGGTACCATTACATGCCAGTCAGAATGGCTGCTATCCAAAAGTCTGCAAGCAATAAATGCTGGAGAGGGTGTGGAGAAAAGGGAACCCTCTTACTCTGTTGGTGGGAATGCAAACTAGTACAGCCACTTTGGAGAACAGTGTGGAGATTTCTTAAAAAACTGGAAATAGAACTGCCATATGACCCAGCAATACCACTCCTGGGCATACACACCAAGGAAACCAGATCTGAAAGAGACACGTGCACCCCGATGTGCATCGCGGCACTGTTTATAATAGCCGGGACATGGAAGCAACCTAGATGCCCATCAGCAGATGAATGGGTAAGGAAGTTGTGGTACATATGCACTATGGAATATTACTCAGTCATTAAAAAGAATTCATTTGAAGCAGTTCTGATGAGGTGGATGAAACTGGAGCCCATTATACACAGTGAAGTAAGCCAGAAAGAAAAACACCAATACAGTATACTAACGCATATATATGGAATTTAGAAAGATGGTAACAATAACCCTATATGCAAGACAGAAAAAGAGACACAGATGTACAGAACAGACTTTTGGACTCTATCGGAGAAGGCGAGGATGGGATGATTTGAGAGAACAGTATCAAAACATGTATATTATCAAGTGTGAAACAGATCGCCAGTTCAGATTGGATGCATGAGACAAGTGCTCGGGGCTGGTGCACTGGGATGCCCCAGAGGGATGGGATGGGGAGGGAGGTGGGAGGGGGGTTCAGGATGGGGAACACATGTAAATCCATGGCTGATTCATGTTAAAGTATGGCAAAAACCACTACAATATTGTAAAGTAATTAGCCACCAACTAATAAAAATAATTGGGGGGGGGGAAACCTGTGTGTTGAGGGAAAGCACAGGATGGGAGGCTTTGAATAAACATTCTTTCCTATCATATTTAAGGAGGTGCTCTTCCTAAGATTTTTTATGTGCTTTTAAATATAACTGCCCTGTTCTCAAAAAAAAAAAAAAAAAAAAAAAGATGTGCTGCATTTTTTTAAAGTAGTGGTAAACACTAGAGGAAACTCAAATAGAATAATTCTCCAAATTACTACTCTGAACACTTAGATGTTAAAGTATTCTTTGTAAATATATAAGAAAGCAAAACAAGCTTTCAAAGGTGGCTGCTAGCTCTGACTTGTCGTGTTGTATCTGTCAGTAGAACTTTAGTTTGCCCTTGAGCCATCTCTTTCATTTATATAATAAGAAACAGGAGATGAATTAATACACTAAATGTATCAGAAAAAGATATAATTTCACTCTGAAAGGTTTTGTGTTCTTGTCACCTAACTTATTTAGATACCTGTGATGTATATATTCCACCCATTGCTTTGCAAAATATGCAATGCATCTCAAGGAGCTGGTTCCACTTTCCTGATATATTTTCTGAATTCTTCTTTTTATACCTCACTATCTGTTTCTGTTCTATCTTGAAATTCACCCCCAACATGAGGAAATATTTTGACTTTTTCTTGTCAAGCCCTAGAAGAGCCAAATTTCCATCTGCAATCCACCTTTGGTTTTTGCTCTCAATTCTAGTTGGAATCTGGGATTCGAGCCTTTAAAAACGGATTATAAGCAACAGGAATGATTTAACTTCTATGTGAGGTCTTATTACTGTCCCTTGTTCCAGGGAATCAGTTTACCAGTCTGACATATCAACACAATATAGTATAATGCTATTTGCATTACTTAAGTCAGCGCAGGTTGCAAGTAATGGAAAATGAACTCAGCCTAATTTAATCAAGATTATAGTGACAGCGTACATCCCTCAATTACTTAAATTAACATGTATATATATATATATATATATATATATATACTTATATTTGTATGTAAAAACATAGAGCAGGGTTGTAGCTTGACTTCAAAAGAACTGCAAAGAGAATCTTCAAATCTAATTCTCTCCTTTATGCTTCTTTTTGGATATTGGTTCATCACTGCAGATTATTGGCTCACTGCAGATTATTTACTTTATCAGGCAGAAACCCAAGTCAACAACTAGAGTGTAATCCTAAATCTAAAATTCCAAAAAGTAATTGTTTCTTTGCCCCACCTCCTCCTTCTGTTTCTTTCTTCCTTTTTTCTTTCCCCTTCTCCCCAACTTCTTCCTTCTCCTTCTCCTTTTCTTTCTTCTCTTTTGACTGCTTGGCCCAATCAAATATGGGGGATTAAACTTCTATGAAAAACAAGCAACTCCATGAGAAAAACATGGAAGAGCAAAGAAGAAAAAAAATGCTGAGAAAGGTGAGCTTGCTTTTTTAAAATGAAGTGTTCTGGAAAAAGAAACAATTAACTAAAGATTGTCCAGCATTAACCACACTGGAATAATAAAGACTAGAATAGTTATATAAATGTCCAACTTAAAATCTGGAAATGGAAAATAATATGGAGATATGCAATTATTACCAGATTTATGAGAAGACTATCTTTGAATACAGAGATCATATTGTTCAGTCACTAAGTCATGTCTGACTTTGCGACTCCATAGGTTGTAGCATGCTAAGCTCCTTTTGCTTTCAATTTTTCCAAGTATCAGGGTCTTTTACAATGAGTCAGCTCTTCTTATCAGGTAGCCAACGTATTGGAGCTTCAGCCTCAGCATCTGTCCTTCCAATGAATATTCAGGGTTTATTTCCTTTAAGATTGACTGATTTGATCTCCTTGCTGTCCAAGGGATTCTCAAGAGTCTTCTCCACCTGCTGCTGCTGCTAAGTCTTCACCAGCAGCACAATTCAAAAGCATCAATTCTTTGGTTCTCAGCCTTCTTTATGGTCCAACTCTCACATCCATACATGACTACTGGAAAAACTAAAGCTTTGACTATATGGACCTTTGTTGGCAAAATGATTTGTCTCTACTTTAAAAAAATAATAATAATTGATTAATTTGAATTGGAGGATAATTGCTTTACAATAATTTGATGGATTTTGCCATACATCAACATGAATCGGCCACAGGTATACATTTGTTCCCCCCATCCTGACTCTCTCTCCCACATCCCTCCCCACTCTATCCCTTTGGGTTGCCCAAGAGCACCGTGCTTCTTTATATGCTGTCGAGATTTGTCACAGCTTTTCTTCCAAGGAGCAAGTATATTTTAATTTCATGTTTGCAGTCACCACCCATGGTGATCTTGGAGCCCAAGACAATAAAATTTGCACACCTTTCATTTTTTCAAATCCTTCTATGTCTTTCAATATCTTAACACTTAAATATTACGTGTATGTATACTTCCCAGGTGGTGTTTGTGGTAAAGAATCTACCTGCCAATGCAGGGGACATAAGATACACAGGTTTGATCCCTGGGTCAGGAAGATCCACTGTAGGAGGGCAAGGTAACCCATTCCAGTATTCTTGCCTGGAGAATCCTCATGGACAGAGGGGCCTGGTGGGCTACAGTCTATAGGGTCGCAAGAAGTGGAACACAACTGAAGCGACTTAGCATGCAGCATATGCATAGAACAGATCAAATATTGCTTGCGTTCTTCAAATTTTAACTAAATAAATGAAATCATTCAGCACATTTAAAGCAGAGAGAACTTAATAAAGAAAATTGGTTGTACTGGCAATGGAAAAACTGAGCAAGAAAAATGAAGACAAAGGTATGTTGCAGATATAACCAACAGCAAGGAAACACTCATGCTTTTTGGCTAGAGGGACAGAGAAAAGTGGCCATGCTATCTGTGTTCAGGGGGAAATGGTTTAATCTGAAACAGCTGGATTCAGGCAGTCTTCTTTAGTGGGAGTTAGAACTCCAGAGAGATACAGGCACTGATGGAGTTAATACTAGCAGAATGACAAAATTTCTGGCAAAGGGGAAGAAATAGCTTGCCTTCTTTTCTCTCATTGCTCTCTCCCTCCATGGTCTTCCATTAGCCAGAATTAGAGGTCTGCTCTCTTGAGAGCTCAGGAAATGAACCCCTTGAAGGTCAAGAACCTTATGTTACAAGCAGATACAGTAAATAGTGAGGGATTGATCTTAAGGGAGTGTATTTCTGGTTTTTTTTTTTTTTTTTCTCAGAATGAATTTGTAATAGAATTGTTTAACTACCTCTAGTGGTTTTTTTTTTTTTCTATTTAGCTTGCTTTTACTGAGAGATTACTGTAACATCATCCAAAGTATACTAAATATTGTCTATTTCTGACTTCCAAGAAAATAAGATGTTGTTTATACATGTAAAGTGTTAAAACAGTCTACTTATATAAATTTATTTCAGATTTGTTCAAGCTGTATTTATTTTTTTTCATTTATGAATCATAATATTATTTCAGGAAAAAATATTTGTCCTTGGTATGCTTAAGATTCTAGAAGTTCACAATGGTGGCAATCAAAAATGAACAGATTGAGTGTGTACAAGACATAAAGATATGTACTGGAAGGTGACATACAAAGAAATGAGTATTGAAAACATGACAGTCCTTGAGGATAGGAGAAGGATCCAAACAGCAATGCTGTTATACTTGTTTGTTTTCTCTGCCTGAGGCTGAATAATTTTCCTGCTGATGTGTTCAGTGAAAAAGACAACAATAATCCTTTCAGGATTTTTTCATTTATAATACAGAATGTTTGCTTACCAGTTATTCCCTATCTAAATTGTTCTGATATGAGAAATACATGTCATAGTCACTGTTTCCCTTTAAACATGGGTTCAATTTAATACTCTGTCCTCTTTTCCAGCAAAATACTTTTTATTAACCTTGGTTGCATAAAAAGAGAAGGTTCTGTTTCTTTTCTCTCTTTTAAATTTTTGTGAGTTTTTACCTCATGGAGGATGAATGGCCAGCAATAATGAAAGATTTTTTTCTCCTTCAAACTTTGAACAGTGCAAATATTGTGTCTGAATTGAGAAAGAAAAATGTAGCTTTTTCCCTCTTCAGTTTCCCCACTGCCTTCCAATAGTTTTTAGAAGTAGAACTCACTCTTTTTTCTAACCAACCCCTTCTTCTCATATTATTCTGTATCTCTTCACCATGTTTTATTTCTTCACAGTATCTAATGTCATTTGCTTTATCTTATTTGTCTATGTTTCTTTTGTGTTTCTATCCTTATCCTGCACCGGTGAACTATTAGCTCCTTGAAATTAAAGGAATTTTCTTGCCTGTCATTCTATTTCCCCATCTCCCAGGCCTAGAATAATACAACACATTCTACATTCTCTTTAAATATTCACTGGCTGATTGGCAAGGAGCAAATTAACATGCCTGTCATAAGACCTCCATATATAGCAAGGATAAGTATTAATCTATTGTTTAATATTCTACTAGTTCAGGAGATTCATAAAAATAAGGACTTGGTTTGAATTAATTGCATAATGTACCAGGAATGAATGAACAATGACTAACATATCATGAGTATTCATCAGGTGGTTACTGAGTGAGAGGTTGCATGAATGAGTAATAATTGACTAACCCTCCCCAAATATTCGCTGATTCACTGATTGATTCATTCCACAAATATTTGAGTGCCAGCATCTGTCTAGACACAAGAGCTAAACCAATTAATAAAACAAATTATCTGCTCTCATGTATCTTACAAATAGATTTTAGAAAAAAGCCACTGATAGACGGTTTATTAATAATACTATAACTGTCCTATGAACTGGTGACAAAATAGTAGTCATTCATGTGTTGTGTTTTTTTTCCCCCCCGTGTGTGTGTTTCTGATTAATTTTTTTTCTTTTTTAAAAATTTATTTATTTTTTAATTGAAGGATAATTGCTTTACAGAATTTGGTTGTTTTCTTTCAAACTTCAATATGAATCAGTCACAGGTATATATATCCCCTCCCTTTTGAATCTCCCTCCCATCTCCCTACCCATCTCACTCCTCTAGGTAGATACAGAGCCCCTGTTTGAGTTTCCTGAGCCATACAGCAAATTCCTGTTGGCTATCTATTTTACAAATGGTAATGTAAGTTTCCATGTTACTCTTTCCATACATCTCACCCTCTCCTTCCCTCTCCCCATGTCCATAAGGCTTAAGATTCTATGTCTGTTTCTCCATTGTTCCCCTGCAAATAAATTCTTCAGCAGCACTTTTCTTTATTTAGTCTCTATTGGAAGGTATGCATATTCATTTGAAATTTGGTCAGAAGTTCCTAAATTTGAGGCCAAAGATTTTGGCAGCCTGGTGAGCAGGAGATATTATTCTCTGGGTAAATGTTTTCTTAGGTAGAACAATGTTAAGGTCAGGTACAGCATTGCCTTATCAAATTGTGGGCCATGAGCCATTTAGCAAGTAATAAAACCCATTTGATTTTGATTTATCATCTATCTTTTATTTAGAAATAAAAGACTAGAATAAAACACAGACTATAGTAGAATAAAACATGAAAAATAGAAAATTCAGAATGCAGACATTTGCATATTTACTTGCAAAGGGTTATATTACCCAATACATGCATTTAAGTGTATTTGTGTATCTTTGAATTTTTGTACCATCTCATTAGGTTAGACAGTTTTTGTTATAGGCTTAATTTTAAAAAAGAAAAAGAAAGAAAAGAAATAAAGAAAACGACTGGAGCCATTAACTGCTGGAGAAACAAGAATAGAGTCCAGACTCTAAGATAAAGCATGGGCAGCTTAACAAATTTAGAAGGATTAGTGGCCTTGGAGGTGGGAGTGGCTTGAGTGAATCTCTCATCCACACAGGAAAAATAATCCAAACATAAGAAAATGATGGATCCGTGGCTAGTCTTATGAGTAGGCAAAACAAGGGGATGCCTAAATATGACACATGTGTGGGCAAGTGCATGAACAAGTTGGTGGTGGATTGAGGTATGGTGAGATGGAGATGTCCAGTGGGACTTGCTGGTTTACAAAGGAGAATAAAAGGTTAAGTAATTACTCTAATATGGTAGGGTCTGTGAGGAGTGTTCACATCTTGAACCAGTCCTACTGAATTGCAGTTTCAAATACATAAAATAGAGGATAAACTATAGAATAAAGTGAAACAAAGGTTTCCTGAACTACAGAGTGGGGGTGAGAAAGTGCTGAGAGTCCAAGGAAACTAGTTTGCATAGAATGTAATGAACTCAGAGTCTGCCTGAGGTTAGGACTGATCTGAGTTTTCTGCATTTGTAGAAGTTTCTCTGTATGTTTCCCGGGGAAAGGCTTGATAAACCTGAGAAAATGGAAACAAATTAGGAACTGGAATTCAGTGTTATCAAAGTTTATTTACTAACATTTCAAATGAAAACAAGAAGTTTTGACTTAATTTCCTCTAGGACTTCTGGGAGCATCAACTGAGATAACAAACACCAGCTGTCTTAGGAGTGGATATTGTTGTCCTTCTTATTATTTCTAGTGGGTGAGTGTGCTAACATATAGCAGAGATTGGAAACATAGCTTTAGAACAGGAGAGGAAAGCCATGACTGATGCAAGATGGTAGAGAGGAAAGTTGTAACAGAACAAGCCTTCAGTCCTGGAGACTGTTAAAACAACAACAATAATAATAAGGGAAGAGGAAGAAAACATTAAGTTGAAGGGAATAATTTTTTCTAATTGCTTCAGGTTCTCAAAGATAAATAGACATAAGAGATCTGTGTGTTTCTTTTACTTGATGGCCACATTAGAGTTTACAATCTTTCTATCCATTTAAATATACCAACTCAGTTTCCTGGCTCTTATTTATTTCTTCTAGACTTGGTTACTTTGCTATTAATCTAAGAATTTTTAATACCTTTTATTTTTAATTGCAATTATCTTCACTGTATGGAGAAACCATAGTTTAGCCTTATGAAAGAAATAGTAATGTTTTTCTTAAAAGTTTATCATAAGCAATTTATCTTAAAAGGGATGTATAAATGGGTATGAGAGGCCAAAATGAAGAAGACCTGTCACTTTTTCTTTGGATGCCTAAAGGTAGCAATGAATACTAAAAAAAATCTAAGATGAAGGATTTGTCTTTGTCTTTACTTTGCTCTAGGCTACTTTAGGATTAGCATGCCATTTTAGTCATTCTTTTAAGTATAGGCCCTGACCAAGGGAATGAGTTGCACCTACCAAGTATCTGTTGAATTTAGTTATGTGGATGTGGCAAAATTGTCCTACAAAGGTTTAAAATTTGTATTTTTCCCTAAAATGTTCAAAATTAGAAAAAATGTTTTTGGACATTCATGCTTAATGAATCAAACTGTGGCTATCTTGCTTTATATTCCATAGACATGAATAAAGTAGTTCTAAACCGAGCATTAGCCCATGAAGTCAGCATCTGTTTAACAATTAAATATTTAGTAAGGATGACTTTCAACCATACAAAAGAGAGTCACACTGGCCTTTTCAGGGTGTTACTGCTTCCAAATCTAGATCATGGGCTGCCAAAACAAGCTAAAGCCGACACCCAATTGGACAAAGTTCATGACACTTTGGATAAATTACTTTAAAATAACCTTTACTTTTATATGGCATATAATGAAATAAAAAAGTCTTCTCATACTTTCTTCAAGTTTCAAATTCAAAGTTAGTAATAGTTTAAATGTTAATTTTGTGGTTTGCTCTAAGTAACTTTCTAAATTTGGTTTTCTTAGATCTTAAAACTTCTTTTGCTCTGACAAATATAAAAGCTTAATAGTTATTTCTTTGGAAAATGTCCAATCCTATTTAAAATCTATTAAAATTCTAACATAGAGATTTATAAATTTATCATCTTAACAATGTAGTTTTATTAAACAAAAATCCTCAAAGATTTAAAGCCAAGTGAAACTTCAAAGTTTCCAGTCTGAAGAAGAGACTTAGGTCATTTTTGAGGTCCTCAGTGGAACACATTTATTCACTTTATTATACAGATCATCTATCATCCAGAATAGTACTTTTCTCAGAATATCGCAGTGACACAAAAAGGAATTTCATTTTGTAGAGTCATGAGACCTACTTAGAACTGCATCATATCTTTGAACCCCTGATGGAAATCTGAATGAAATCTCCTTTCTGGGACACTGCATTTAGCAAGCTACTGCAATAGCACATTTATGTGGGTCTCAAACTGTGCACTCTAAAGAAGTTTTGTTCCAGCAGTGATTGCATTAAAATCCTCTTGAGGGTTTATAATTTGGGGAAAAATAAAAAGTCACCCTTATGATTTTTGCATATAAGACAGCAGCCCAAGGAAAACTTAATTTAAAACATTTCCCTGTGGTTCTGGACATAAAGTTTGGTTATTTATATTATATAAGAAGAATTCAAAACAAAAATTTCACACATTTTGTTCCTTTACTTCAATAAATGGGAAGTATCACTTTGTATAGAACAGTTACTTCTGCAAAAAAATGTAAGAAATATATTATTGTTTTTTCAAATACATATCTATTCCACAGGTAATAATAAAACTGATGAATATGCAAACATTTGGAAAACTCAGGTCAAAAATATCACACTTCTAAACACAATGACATTTTATATATAGAAACCCAATTTATATCTTAAAATTATGTCAGTGTATTTCTTATTAGACCAATATGAGTACACATTAGAAGAACTTCAAGCAAAGTTTGAACATCTAATATTTTTCCTACATTCAAAAATATATCTGGTGGAGTAATACATTGGAATATTAAACTAGGTCATTTTCCAAATATTACAATGTATTCCCTTGTTTTCCACCAAAATAGTTAATTTCAAAAGCCAAGTCTAGAGAGTTGGATTAATAGTTTAGTCATTAATTTTAAAACAAAGCTTAAGAGTAGATTAAGAGTCAAAACTAAACTGGTCTAAATAAAGGTGTTTTTGATTGAGAAAAAGAAAATGATATAACCAGAGGCTAAGAACTTTACTCCTACTTGATCTAAGAAAGAGTGGTGTTAGAAAATTTAGATAACTTGGGCAATTGAGAGTAGGGTTCTTTGCCTAAGCCCTTCAGCACTCAAGTTTCCCAGTGTCCCTTTACCAATGTGACAGGATATGAGCAGAAATATCTTTGTGAATTCTCTGCACAAGTGCATTTAAGGCAGTCTACAATTTTTTTTTCTGATTCTGGTGTGCTTTTCATGTACCTAAGAGTACCTTGGACAGAGTGCTTGATATGTTTTGCTGTCTGGTTGAGGAGGAAACAGCTGTGAAATATACCAGCCTCTAAAGATCAGCTACACAAGTAAGTTTCTTTGTGTAAATCAGTGACATTAGATGTTAATACACCCCCAAACACAAATAGTCTCCCAATATCTCAAGCCCTTGCAACTTTGACCCAACTACAGGAAACTAAAGTGGAGAGAGATTGGAAGAAGCTGAATTGACTGAAAATCAATATCTTCTTTGTACAGAAGTTCAAAAAACAAAACAACTTGCATTTTTAAAAGGTGACCAAATCTTTTTTTTTTTTAACAATTGAGATTGTTGAATAAGATGCTTACCAGTTACATATGTGTAATTTATATAAACAGTCCCTCATTTGTGATGGCTTCACTTAGGGTTTTTCAAATTTAAGACTGGATGATAATGCAAAGGCATTTCTTCCTTTTCAGTAGAAACTGTACTTCAAATATTGAAGCTTCCCGCATTAGTAATTCACACTATGGTAATTGTTAGACTGCACTACAGCAGTAAGCTGCAGTTCCCAGCCAGGCAATCATAAGGGTAAACAATTGTTATTTTCACAACCGTTCTGTTCCCATACTACCATTCCGTTTTTCATTTTTGGTACAGTATTCAATAAACTGCAGAAGTAGTCAACACTTTAGTATAAAATAGGCTGTGTGTTAGATTACTTTGCCCAGCTGAAGGTTAATGTAAGTGTTTTGAGCATTTAGGCTAAGCTCTGGTATTTGATAGGTAAAGTATATTAAATTCAACCTCAGCTTAGGATATTTTTCATTTACTATGGTTCTATCATACGTCAAGGAAGATCTGTCTTCCAGTTAACATTACTCCTGTATAACTATATGTTATGTGTGTGCTTTTAAATTTTTTTTATATATATACAACAGATATTGGCATTCATAATACTGGAATTATACCATAATAATGTGACACAGTTTGGTGGCATGGAAGTAGAGAAAGGGCTCTGGGAGAATAGAGAATGATACTGTGGTACAATGTACACATCAACAGACTGGAATTCTTGTTTTATGTTGTATAGGTGTTTGAAAATGTTGTCCATAGTGTCCCTGATCAATTTACTTTGACAAAGAGAAAAATAACTGCCGAAAGCTAAGAGACACTATCATTTGTGTCTTTCTTGTTGTTAGAGCTGTCTTGGCACTCCCAGAGATGGGCCATGGTGTTTTATTATTTGACATAAATTTCTTCATAGTACATTCAAATCAGACAAGGCCACTGTGAACATGATAGATTGAAACAAAGCAGGAACACTCCACAACCATATCTGAGCCCAGAACAAGCCAAGAACATTTCCCCAAACTCAGAAAAAGGCCAAACACTCCTCTATCCTGGCTATGTGCAATGCTGCTCCTTTATCAGCTACAAGTTTAGCCTTTATTTACTCTTCCTTCATTCTAGGTAAGAATTATTAACATAATCATGATATATGAGGAATAGATTTTGATCAAAGAAGCTATACAAGTTACTATAAATAATGGTCTATTGTATAACAATTTTGTTGTTGTTTAGTCACTAAATTGTATCTGACTCTTTTGCAACCCCATGAACTGTAGCCCACCAGGCTCTTCTGTTCATGGGATTTCCCAGGCAAGAATACTAGAGCGGGTTGCCATTTCCTTTTCCAGGGGATCTTCCAGATCCAGGGCTTGAACCCAGGGACTGAAAACAGGGACAGAACCTTCATATCCTGCTTGGCAGGCAGATTCTTTACAACTGAGCCACTTGAGAAGTCCATTACATACCATTATGGTCAGCCCAATATTTCATAGTCAGTCAGTTTGTACCTACACTTTATTTCCTTGGTACTTTTTCTTTCTGGTAGTACTTCTTCCTATAGCACTTGTGGACTCTCCAACTTAAGTTTCTAACATAACAATTTCAATCATATTCTGCTTTTATTGTGATATCTTTCCATCAGAGAAAACTAATAATCTTCTTCATGTACTGAATATGAATGGAAAATGCTAATGATCTCATTTTTGTGTATTGGCTATTTCATGTTAGCTATAATTTATGAGTATTTTATGTGGAAGTGTGTAGAAACAATATCAAGCTGGTTATGGAATCATTTATGCATCAAGGTAGCTCAAAGAGTAACAATTTTTAGAGATTTTGCTATGTTTGAAGCTCAAAAATAATACATAGACCAATATCTTAAGCTTATTAGTGACTAGATTCATATTTTTTTTATAAATATCAGGTTTCTTACTGGTAGCTTTTCAAAATTTATGCTGATGATCTGAATATTTTTCCATATCTTAAAGGAAGTTTATGACATTATTTGTGGCTCTACATGTATTTTGTCTGGTACAACCTTAATATTTCCTAGGGACAGTTGATATTCATTATTTTTTGCACAATTGTACATGAAAAATTTTCTGAATAATTCATCATCAATTCATTAATACATAACCTAACATGCAGCCTGTAGGTCATGGTAATTACACCGGTTGTTCAACTTTCTAATCTTTTAATAATATAGTATTAAATCATTCTAAAAGAATTATGTTATCAACTAAATAAATGAATATTTTGATTACTGAAAAAATATTTAGAGTGCAAAAGTATAGAGATGTTCAGTAATACAGCATAATTTTAAAATGAGCAGAATATGGGTCATTATGTTTAACACTGATTTTAGTTAGTATTATGAGTAGGGACATATTCACCAACACACAGTCCTGGAACGCAGCCAACCCAACAGCAGTGAGGTTATGCTTGCTGCAGTGCAGCTCCACTGGACTGCAGAAGTGTAAAAAATGGATGGCAGCAGGATACCTGGCCAGCTGCTGTATGATGAGCTGAAGTGGGGAGATCTCAAATAGGGCAAGCTGAAGGAACATGCTGCAGACACACTAAAGAACAATTTAGAGTAATGAAGCGTGGTTGAAGAATACTTCAATAATATCAGGGGAAAGACCAACCCCTGTGGGGCAGTAAGAGTGGAAAAGGTGGTGTGCAGCCAGGTGAAGAAGCAGCACTTCGGATTTCAACAACTTTTCCAAAGAACAGCCACTCTCCCAAAGAGCACTGGCCACCAGTATTCATTGAGTATCATGGTTAATTTCTTACCAAACATTTTAGTAGTATTACCAATAAGCAAAAGTACTATATTCTCAAGAAAAAAGTCCTGTCAAAGTTATCTTCTCAGTTATGCACAAATGATGTGTAGCTTCTAAAAACTGTTGCATAATGCCTAGCTAGTACTATATGTAAACAAAACATATAATACGTTTAGATATGTGTTTGCAGGTGTCCAATCATGCAGTAGTTCAATAATTGCTGTACAATTGTGATAAGGGATTCTCAGGCCAGGAGATTTTTGCTTTGGAAACTTTCCTAGACAGTCAGTTACTCTGTTAAAAACAGTCTCAAAAGGAATCAGACCATCTGAGAGCTGAAATCATGTCCCTGACAATTTACTCAGTTTTTACCCTGGGCAAGTTACGAACCTCTCTTAGCCTCAGTTACTGTATCTGTATAAAGAGACACTCAGAAGGCTATGGGGAGTAAAATGCACAGAAAGTGTTCAGTACTGTGCCTGATCATATATTATTACCTGCAGATGTACACACTTTTTCTTAGTGGTCTATATAAAACCAGTAAGAACTGAGTAGTTCCCATTCACAGTATTGATGCCTGAAGGATGTTTAGAAATCATGCAAAATGAGCTGTGTTTTCCAGGCAATATTATTGTACATTTTTTTTAATGTAAAAAGAAACTAAAAAAAAAGTAAATGTAAAAAGAAAAAAAAAATTGTTTCCAAAGACATGCCTACATATGAGTGAATAAAATTTCCTTATGAATTATGTTTGAAACTAACATGACTGAATTCTGTATCTTCCATTTTCCATCTGGTGTCCCTGCAGAGTGCCTGGGAAAATTACTTAGTAAAGAAATAGTTGTAGATGGAATGAATATGTGTGGACCTAAATCAACTTCTAAGGCCTGATTTAGTTATTAATCTAGTAGATATTATTTTATTTTAGTAAATTTTGACAAGAGATTATGTTTTCTTGTCTTCAAATATCAGAAACTGTGCTGTTAAAAATACATCATTATTTGAATGAAATTGGGCTTTCCTTTCTGAGTTGTATATCTAAAGCATAGTAAAACTCAAAATAATTGAATAGTTCTTATTTTTCTATACATTGTGAAGAATAGAACCAAACTATTTTTTAATTTTTTTTTTTTTAGTGAATTTCTTCATATCCTTAAATGGTCTGTCTTTGATCTGGTTAAATATTCTTTAATTCTTTTGCACTTGCCTCATTAAAAATACCTAATCATTTTTTCAAAATGCATGGTTTACAGCTTGTATGTGATTTACAGTTTTCCACACTGGTATAGCAATAACCTATGGCTGTTTTGTCGTTATTTTTCATAAGTATAAATTTGCAACTTGATTCTAACATATGTCAAATAATAATTTGACAGAAATCTGCCAGAAAACAACTTTTTTAAAAAAGGTTTATTTTGAATTTCATCTATATGCTTTATACTTCCTACTAGATATTGGAAACTGTTATAAATTTAATCATGAAGAGTAAATAATTTACCTTAAATTTTACATTGCTTTGCTTTGTGTGCCTAATTTCTCATGTTAAATTTTGTGCTTGTTGCAAACCAAGATTCTTAATCTGTAGCTTCAAGATGCCCTGAGGTAGACAGAATGATTAAGGGCTGTCGTTGAAAATGCCAGTTATCTGGAGACTGGGAGAATATGGAAAATTTTAGGTGATAAGTTTGGAAGCAAATGCAATGATTGGAAGAAATGTCGTCCCAACAAGAGCTCCTCTACCATTTTCATTAATATGGCTAAACTTTATTTAAAGACATTTAGTGACTTTGCCATATCGACCTCATTAATAAAACTTTTCTACAGTTTGATGGACCTTACTGTCAAAAAGTTTTTCAAATGTCTAAGATAAATATAACTTTCTTCAATTTCAGTCCAGCATGGGCAGTTTTAACAGTGGTATCTGTTGTTAATATTTCTTCCTAATCTTTGATAAATACTTGTATGTCAATGAAAGTCTTAATTACCTTTCATATTTTATTTCTAAATTATTTTCCTGATTTTAAAATGAAAAGTCAATGTAGCTTTTATTGTTTTTGTAGATACTTTTAATAGGTTTCTATTCCTTTATTAAACTTTGTAATAACATATTCATTCAAAATTCACAGTAGTTTTTTCTTACAAAGAGCTAAGTACTTGTAGAGATCACTCCATAGATCTTCATTAGTTTCCTGTGAAGCAAAACAAAGCATTATGCCATGTAGGGACATATCTTATATTGTGTTTCCCAACTATTAACTAGAAAATATTTACTACCCCATAGCACAACTGGAGGTTACTCCTTCACTTAGACCAATCAATATATTTTTTCACTTTACCTTATGCATTTAAATATAGCATTTATCTGAATAAGTGACTGAATTGCTCTTTGAAATATTATACAAGCTTTAGACATTATATTCTTAATGTCAGTAGCAACCTCTTATCACAGATTAAAAATACTTAGAAAACAGATTCTTAATATCTTTTCTAAGCAATTTTGATTTCAGTGAAACTTCGGCTGTGAGCTAGGAAGGATGGTTAAACATGGTTAGTTGGAAGAAGATTCACAGTCATTTTGAAATTTTGCTAAAAACACAGGTGGTACATAACTGGTAATCAAACTGCATTAATATCCTCTCTAGGATACAAATATTCAATTAATTTATTTAGTGTATATCAGAGACTACCCAGATATTTTTAAAAACAGTAATAGACAACTTGAAAAAATTAGAAAAAGAAAATGTAAGCATTTTAATAAAAGTAACTACATTACATAACCAAAATTTTAGTTCTACGTACATGCTAACAAATTAGCTTTCCTTTCTTAATATTGGAATTAACTAATCATTATCTAAATCCTTTCATCATTAGCTGACCAGCTATTAAAAAACAAACAAACAAACAAAAAAAACTGGAGGGTAAGAATGGTGATGAAGACATACAAAAAAATATATATCCTCCCAAAATATACAAAGAAATGCATCCTCCCAAAATGATTTTCCATAATTTTTTAGTAATTCTTTTATAAATGAAAAATAAAATTGCTAAATTTTTAAAAATTAATTTAATCATAGTGAATAAGAAGTCTTGTTTATTAAGAGCTTATTCACTGGCCCTACTTAAACTTCCTTCAGTTCTCTAATTCTAGCCATTTTGGAAGTTCTGGCTTTGTTCCTAGTGACTTTGTTTAAAATCCATATTGTCCATCAATTACTTCTAAATATTCATCTCCAAACTTTACTGATTTACTGAATTCTAATCTTCAGTTTTCAGTGGTCTACTAGAGAACTTCACATAGATACCTTGGTTTAATATTCATTCACCAAATACTTATTTGGATGCAGCAGATAAAGTTTAAGTGTCCCTACGTGATCTGGGAATTCAATAGAACATAATCAGTCTTTCTGAAATTAATATTCCAATAAGGGGACTTAAATATAATTAGCAGGTATTATGTACTAAAAAATTATAATTACTATTGGAAAAAAATCAAGTAACATAAAGTGTGTATGATGTCAGGATTTTGCAGTAAACCTTATTAAGAATTTGACATTTGAATAAAAGCAAAACAAATGAGGAAGCAGCACATATTTCAAGTTGGGAGGGTAAACATTCTAGGTGTGTGTGCGTGCTCAGCTGCTTCAGTCATGTCTGATTCTTTGCAATCCTATGGTCTGTAGCCCGCCAGGCTCCTCTGTCCGTGGAATTCTCCAGGCAGGAATGCTGGAGTGGGTTGCTGTGCCCTCCTCCAGGGACTCTTCTCCACTCCAGTATTGAACCCACTCTCCTACCCTGCAGGTGGATTCTTTACTCTTGAGTCATCGGGGAAGCCCATTCTAGGTATAGAAAATAGCCAATGCAAAGATGATGATGCAGGAATATTTCTTGGCATAATTAAAGAACAGCAAAAAGGTCGTGGTGACATATAATATGGGGCATTAGTAGAAGAGATAAACAAGAAAGGGTCAGAACCTGTAAGTTATCAGAGGCTATTGTAAGTATTTTAGCTTTTACTATTAGAGAAAATGGGACCATTAGAATGCTTTTTTAAAATGTGACAAGTCAGGTTGTAAAATGATCATTCTGAGTCTACTATTAATAAAAGACACATAAAATAATGGTGGTTTAGGCAAAGAGGGCAGGTAGCACTACTGATGGAAGAAGTTTTCAGCCTTTATTTCTTCTGTTTCTAGTTTTCTGTTCTTTTCTCTTCTCCTTCTGGAAGCCCTATTATGCCTATTCCATAAATCTGTTTCTTCTTTCAATTTTTTTCCCCATTTCTGATTGGTTAATTTCCATTGTTCTGTCGTTTGTGTGACAGCACTGGGCAGAGAGTGGGATCTTAGTTCTCCAACCAGGAGTCAAACTCCTGCTCTCTGCGGTGGAAGTGCAGCATCTTAACCACTTCTCCACCAGGGAAGTTTCCCACTGCTCTGTTTTCAAGTTTTCTGATCCTTCCTTCTGCTTAACCTAGAGTGATTTAAACCCCTCTACTGAATTTGTTTCAGTTTAGGTATTGTATTCTCTGTGATTTGCCTTTGGCACTTTTTAAAACTATTTTCTATCTTTCTGTTGAAATTCTCACTTTGTTCATGCTTTGCTCTCCTGACATGTGTGATCACTGTTAGTTTGCATTCTCTAGCAGGTACATCACTTATCTCTGTTTCATTAGGTTGGTTTCTAGAAATTTACATTGTTCTTTTATTTTTAAAATATCCTCTTTTTAAAAAAAAATTTTTTCCCCTTTCCTTGACTCACTAGGTTGGTTTCTGCATATTAGATAAAATAGCCACCTCTCCTTCTCTTGACAGATTGGCCTTATGTAAGAGATAAACCTTTTTAATCAGCTGACTCCAACCTGCCAGTTGCCGCTCAAAACTTTGTGATTATCCAAGTTTCCAACTCTGCTCTTTTTTTTTTTTTTTTTTTTTACTTTCCATCTTTGCTCTTAATGGCTTTCCATAGTTGAGGGTGTGGCAAGACACATCAATGTCCCCAAAACTTTGCAAATTCCCATTAACATCCTTAGGCACCGAAGGACTGCAAACCACCTGCCCCATCAGTGTGCCTGCTAAGTTGCTTCAGTAGTTTCTGATTCTTTGAGACTCTATGAACTGTATCCCACCTGTCTCCTCTGTCCATAGTGTTCTCTAGGCAAGAATACTGGAGCGGATTGCTATGCCCTCCTCCAGGGGATCTTCTCAAGCAGGAATCAAACCTGAATCTCATGTCTCCTGCATTGGAAGGTGGGTTCTTTACCAGTAGTGTCACTTGGGTAGCCCACTGTAGGCTAATTGGGAGCCTCGGCCCAAGGCAGCATTGGGGAAATCAAGATGCATTTCTAGCTTACTCTCTCTGTGCTGAGCGAGAGGAAAGAGTCATTGGAATTGTGTATATGCCCAAATAGAACCACCACTTTGTTGCCAGGTGCAGAGAAAGTCATGAATGTCAATCTCTGTCAGTTCTCAGAGCTGATTGGTAGCCAGAGTTGACAGGGAGCTAGACTGTCAAGAGGCAGCCATAGCAATTGGAGTGCTTGATATGTGGACAAGCTTCTTCCAGGGAGAATCTGGAGGTTTTGTTTGTCTGTTGGAGGCAGCCAGGAGAAGACAGTGGGATATGTGCCACCAACCCCTTCAGACTCCCTGTAGGATCCTGATCATCTCCTTGCAGCAGGCAGATTAAAAGCTGGAACCTCAGGCATCATCTGGTAATGTGTGCAGTAAAATTCCTTCCAGGGAGAAACTAGGAGAAGCTGTTGTGTCTGTTCCCTCTTTGCTGAATCCAAGGGAAAAAAGCTGTAAGAAGAGATTGTATTCCCATTTGAAAATTGCTTTTTGTTGTTGTTTAATATGTTTCTGTAGGACTTAGGAATACAGAGCTCCATTTGTAGGTGATTTGAGGGTCTGTCTCTCAGATGGCAGCTGCAAAATTTAGGACTCTAGACGCATTGGCACGTTACTTCCAGGGAGAAGCTGGATACTTGGTTTTGTTGCTGAAGCTAGCCATGGGGAGGAGGTAGGGGAAATGCTCATTGGCTCTTTCAGTTCTACAGAGGATCCCATTCAGCATCCGCTGCTGCTAAGTCACTTCAGTCGTGTCTGACTCTGTGCGATCCCATAGACGGCAGCCCACCAGGCTCCCCCATCCCTGGGATTCTCCAGGCAAGAACACTGGAGTGGGTTGCCATTTCCTTCTCCAATGCAAGAAAGTGAAAAGTGAAAGTGAAGTCGCTCAGTCGTGTCCGACTCTACGCGACCCCATTGAATGCAGCCCACTAGGCTCCTCCATGAGATTTTCCTCCGTCCGTGGGATTTTCCAGGCAAGAATACTGGAGTGGGTTGCCATTGCCTTCTCCGATTCAGCATCTAGATGGGGGCTAATTAGGAGCCAGACCTCCAAGCAGCATCCGAGAAATGATGAAATTAAACTTATCCTAAGAAAAATCTGAGATGGCTGTTTTTGTCTTCTCTCTGTAGCCAAAAGAGCGCTCACACACCTATTTAACGATCACCTTTGTCCTCTATAGTTCTATGTGACTCATAAGTCCAAGTCCTGTTGTTTCTCGGGGCTAGATGATTTGGGAGCCCATACTTTAGCTAGCAGCTTTTAAAAATTGGGGTCCCAATTGTTAAGTCCAATCTATTCACTCCTCAAAGAGAAGCTAAGAGTTGGAAGTTCCCTCTTAACTGCAAAGTGCTGTGACTATGCCAGAAAAGTTTATGAGTGAGAGTATCTCAGCCTTTGCTATCCATTTTGATGTGGATATTTTCTGTTGCTCATTGTGTGGTTTCTGGATTTCTTGCAGAGGGACTTGATTGATGGATGGTTGTATATCTTCATGGGAGGAGGGAATTTCAGGAGCATTCTATGTTGCCACTTTGTTGACATCTCCTTTAGTTTTTCCTCCAGTTTTATTGAGACAAAATTGGCATATAGCGCTGTGTAAGTTTAGGTAGAACAGCATAATGATTTGACATAAATACATCATGAAATGATTATTAAAATAAATTTAGTGAACATCTATCATCTCATATATATTAAAAGTTGAATAAACAGAAAAAAAAATCTTTGTAATGAGAATTCTTAAAATTTATTCTGATAGCTTTCATAGGTAACATACAACAGTGTTCATCATATTTATCAAGCTGTACATTACATCCCTAGTGCTTATAACTGAAAATCTTATAATTGGAAATCTGTGCCTTTTGTCTGCCTACATCCAATTTCCTCTTCCTCCAAACCCCACTCTAGTAACCACAAATCTCATCTCTTTTTTTCCCCTTTGAGTTTGTTCCCTTGTTTTTGAAGTACAATTAACCTATAACACTATATTAGTTCCTGATACACATGGTAATCTAATATTTGTATACATTACAAACCAATCGCTATGATGTCTAGTCACCATCTGTCATCATACAAAGAAATTATATCATTATTGACTATATTCCACATACTGTATGCTTATATCCATGAATCATTTATTTTGCAGTTGGGAACTTGTACAACGATATATGCTACCTATTTCTTTCATCTGCCAACCTGCCTCCCTTCTGTCAACTACTTGCTTGTTCTCTATATCAATGATTTTTCTGTTTTGTTATGTTTCTCCATCAGTTCAGTTCAGTGCAGTTGCTCAGTCATGTCCGACTCTTTGTGACCCCATGGACTACAGCACGCCAGGCCTCCCTGTCCATCACCAACTGTTGGAGTTTACTCAAACTCATGCCCATTGAGCCAGTGATGCCATCCAACCATCTCATCCTCTGTCATCCCATTCTCCTCCCACCTTCAATCTTACCTAACATCAGAATCTTTTCAAATGAGTCAGCTCTTCGTATCAGGTGGCCAAAGTATTGGAGTTTCAGGTTCAGCATCAGTCCTTCCAATGAATATTCAGGACTGATTTCCTTTAGGATGGACAGGCTGGATCTCCTTGCAGTCCAAGGGACTCTCAAGAGTCTTCTTCAACACCACAGTTCAAAAGCTTCAATTCCTTGGCACTCTTAGAGTCCAATATATTTCTCCATAGGTTTTGATTTTTCTTTTGTAAAGATACATTTTTCAATAGGATTCCAACCACTGGACACTCAAGTTTTTAAAAATAAGTGTATAAATGTATGAAATGATTTTATTTGAATTCCTCACACAGTGCAAAGCAAGAAGAAAACAAGAGATATTTTGCATAACTCAAGAACTAATGCGTCTTAGTCACTCAGTCCTGTCCAACCCTTTGTGACCCCATGGACTGCAGCCTACCAGGCTTCTCTGTCCATGGAATTCTCCAGGCAAGAATACTGGAGTAGAAAGCCATTTCCTTCTCTAGAGGATCTTCCTGACCAGGGGTCAAACCCAGCTCTCTAGCATTGTAGACAAATTCTTTACCACCTGAGCCACCAGGCTATCTGCTAATTTAAAGGCAATAGATAAGTAAAACTGGAGGTTAGATTAGATCTTAAACATCAGGAATAGAACGTGATGTGAAAAGATACAAATTAATTTGTCATTAAAAAATAGCTGTTAAGGTGCATGTGTATTTGCTCTTTTTTTATGTGAATGTTAAGGCAATTTATATGTTCCTTTTGCTACTGTGAAAATTATTATGTGTGCCCATTACATGCTGCTGCTAAGTTGCTTCAGTCGTGTCTGACTCTGTGTGACCCCATAGATGGCAGCCTACCAGGCTCTGCCATCCCTGGGATTCTCCAGGCAAGAACACTGCATAGTTTACCACTAATAACTATTAGAACACAACTGGTGCTTAATAAAGCCCTTGATTTTTATTTTTTCAAATTCTTTCCCATTTTTATAAAACTAGATGATAGTTACACATATATGATAAAAATATCTTTGAAAATGTTCTTCGTTGAATCAGTGATATCTGTTGCTTTGTTATTCTAGTTTTAGAGAGATATTTTATATATATATAAATTAATATTGTCTCTTCTTTCTTCTTCATATTTATAAAGTCTTCAATAAATAGTATTATCTCTTAATTTTTCAGTGTAAATCCTTGCCACTGTATCATTTTTGATAAAAAGTCTCTATATTTGTAAGTATAATAAAATTTCATTCTACTATTTATACCTGAAATCATGTGCAAGTTAGATTCCACTTGAGGTAGCCTAATAAAATCAAAATTTCTGTTGCCAAAGAAATGTTAGCAAACTACCTCTGCTCAATTGTTTATAGCTAAACATGTTATTCATTCCCAATGCAATCAGTAGCCTTTTTTCTATTATTATTCCTACTATGAAGCACACTAATTAAATTCCCCTTTACCCAATTCTTTTTGTGTACCACATGAATAGCAGGTGAAGTCAATTTGTGAACTTATTGTCCTTGACACAGTACAGAAGTGTTTCCAGCTGGAACTGATTATGTTTATTCTTCTGTGTTACCCAGGTAAAAAGTAATCCAAAAGATAACAATAAATAATTGCAACTCTAACTTTATTTAAAATTATTCTGCTACTGTTGTGGAACAATGAAGATAAATAGCAAAGGATCTTTCGCATTGTCCAAAGAATGTCACCGTAGCTGTAATTATCTTCTTGCATGTGACCATGTGCCCTCTGCAGCAGGTGACAGGTAAATGACTTTGAAATAAAGAAAATCAGATTGAGGTATTCATTATCCTTTGAGGAAATAGATTTAGAACTATGATATGCAAGTCTACTCTATCTTCCTCAGCAAATCAATATTATACACATTTTATAAAGTAAAATTTAAAAAATTTTACCATTTTTCTTCAATTGTGATAAGAACAGATAATGAGATCTACCCTCTCAAAAAATTTTAAGCACACAATATAGTGTTGTTAACTAAAGGCAGAATGTTGGTCAGATTTCTAGACTATTCATTTAGCTCAACTGAAACTTTTTACCCATTAAGCAGCAACTCCACTTCCCACTCTCCACAGGCCTAGTAATAACCCTTCTACTAAGTTATCTCATATAAGTGGAACCATGCAGCATTTGTCTATGTCACACATCTTTTTTCACTTAGCATAATATTCTCAGAATACATCCAAGATGTCTGGCATGGCAGGGTCTCCTTTTTATGGTTAAATAGTATATCTTTGTATATATATACAAAAATATATCATATATATATATATATATATATATCTCACATCTGTTTTTCCATTCATCTGTCAATGAGCATTTAGATTATTTCTACATTTTGGCTAGTCTGAATAATGCTATAATATACTTGGGGGTGCATATAGCTCTTCAAGATCCTGACTTTAATTCTTTTGACTAAATGCTCTGAAGTGGGATTCTTTTATCATATCAGAATTTTATTTCCAATTCTTTTAGGTAAACTTTAATGTATATCTGAAAGAAACGTTTTAGCTTTATCCTATAGATGATTGTTCACAGGCTTATCACAGACAAGACAAAAAGTGGGTACACAAACATGAGAGAATCTTTAAACAATACTTTGGACAAAGTGAGAGTATATATAAATATTACATAAATTATATAATTATTATTCAAATATTGTGTGTGCTCAGTTGCTCAGTCAGACTCTGTGACACTTTGGACAGCAGCCCTCCAAGCTCCTCTGTCCATGGGATTTTTCAGGCAAGAATACTGAAGTGGATTGCCATTTCCTCCTCTAGCAAATGATAGTAATACAGCATGTTTATGCACATAACATATACAATATTCACATAATTACTCTCTAATTTTATACATTGTTTACAAACCTTAGTAACATAATTAATTTACAAGTGCCAAATTTCAAAAATTAAATTTTTAAAAAGAAATGAGTTAGATAACTAAGATAATATTTTAAATTTCAAACAAAAGTACTGAATATCTAAGAATCAATTCATTTTATTAAGACAAACTCATATAATCTTGTGAATTTTTAAAAGAGATGAGCAGAATAAAAAAAAATTCTTATGTGCTAAATTATATTAATTTGAAATGCACACATACATTTTAAATAAAATTGCTTTGAGTATTTAATATCTCTATGGAATGTTTGTCACTCATAGAAAATACATTGTAAGGAGAAAGTAGTATCTTTCTAATTCTTGGAGATTTATAAACTTTAATCCATAAAAAACATATTTTTGTAATATATCTATACTAATTTCCTTTTGAAAATAAAAAGATGAAATGATGTGTGATGTATTATCATCTGTAATTTATTTCATGATGTAAGAATTCCACTTATGAAAATCTTAATCAAATTTTTCTTATTTTCATTTGAAGCTAATTTACATTTCTTGGAAAGCTCCATGAAAGCTCCACAAGGTCAGAGGGAAATGATACTTTATGAAAAAAATAGATAACACTTAAAAGATCTTTTAGTATTTTCATCAAATAAAATTTTTATAAATGGAACATAAATGATTTCAATTATTTAAAATTAAATTTACCCAATTATTTATATCAAATGTATAATATACTAATACTACAGTAGTTCTGTATAAACCATATCTCTGAATAATGCAATATAGATCAAAGTTAATATGTCAGCTCACATTCATGTTTATAGAGAATCTCATTTTATGTTTAGTTCTCTTAATCTTACTTGATAAGCTTCTCAGAGTTCAATGCTTAGTTATAGAATCATAAGATGCGTATCTTTTTCATTTTATTCTGAGATGCATGATCTTGTTTGATTCTTTTCAAATTTATTGTGGAAGGAGATACAGAGCTGCCATGCCAACTAATGAATAAATGTGTGGTCTAGAGAGAATAGTGATTTAATGTCATACAGTAAGTTTGTTGCATAGTTAAATATATAAACAGTTTCTTCCAAGTCTTATAGCCGATTATATTATAGATTTTTCCCCCTAGCACTTTTGATGAAGATTCAATATTTAAAATACATACACATACAATCATTAAAATTGATATTAGCAATAATGCTAAAAAAGTAAAGGATGGTTAAAAAATTAGAATAAAATGTCAAAATGCAGAATGAGATATTTGTGAAAGGAAAAAGGAATACTACAAATCCTAGTGTTTTTACCTAATAACTAATGAGTATGATGGGTAGAGGTTAGATGATTACATGTGAATTTCAGTGTATAAACACCTCAGCGCTTTGGATCATAGCGTGAAGCATTTTTCCTGGTGCTTCCTCTGCTAACCAATAGTCACTAATCCCTGAAGCAATGCAATTTGCCATAATAGATTTAGTAACTTTTTTCACTACAATCCAGGGATACACTTTTCTTTGTCTGGACTCAAGGCCCTGCCCTGGATTTTACCATCATCTGTCTCTTAATCCTTGAAATAACTTTCTTCAGTATCTCAGGCTCAAGACTACAGACTTTCTATTCCTTGCTGCAGGTATAACTATGAGTTTGAACTGTATTCTGATCCTGAATTCTCTTCTAATTTTTCTGTGGCTTCTGTGTCTACAGCCTTACTTCTTCACCTGGAAATCAAGATTCTTTTACTTTCATCATTTTCTCTCCAATGACCTGAAACCCTCTGCTCCATCTTCTGTACGAAGAAAACAGTTCTTCACCTATCAGTGTATTTGTCATTTCTGTAACCATGTCTGAGCATTGATGATAAATAGCATCTAGGTTTGTAGAGTAGGACTTTCCTGGTGGCTCATTCAGTAAAGAATCTCCCTGCTGTGCAGGAGCCCCGGGTTTGATCCCTGGTTTGGGAAGATCCCTGGAGAAGGAACTGGCAACCCACTCTAGTATTCTTGCCAGGAAAATCCCATGGACAGAGGAGCCTGGCAGGCTAGTGATAATATATGTATACTAGTCTTTATCTTTATTCTCAGTAATGCCTGAACAATATTATTTCCATTATCTGTTTCTTCTCCATTTCTTTCCTGCAGTAATTCCACATTTTCACCAGTCCCCTTAATTCCCTATTCTGCCTTTACTATTTTGACATTAGTAAATTCTGTTCTGTATGGAAATATAGAGCAAGATAAGAATAACTTTACTGATCTATATGCCCCTTCCTCACAGAAAGATGTATTTTTACCCACTGTCTTATTTCCTTCCCTCCTGTAGAATTGGGAAAATGTTTCTCCTCTTACTTGAGGTTTTCAGATACAAGTGTGTGCTAATTTCCTTTTGCTTCCTCATAGAACTTGCTCTCCTTCATTTCCTTTATTTTGAAATCCCGGCCTTCCCAGGTGGCTGCAGTTATAAAGAATCCTCCTGACAATTTAGGAAACACAGGAAAGGCAGTTTGGATCCCTGGATTTGAAAGATGACCTGGAGGAGGAAATGGCAACTCACTCCAGTATTCTTGCCTGGAAAATCCCATGGACCAAGGAGCCTGGCAGACTGCAGTCCATGGGGTTCCTAAGAGTGGAACATGACTGAACACACATGGACACAATTTTCTTATTCCTACTTTGCCAACATCTGAATGTGACCAAGTCTCTTTCCTAAGCCAAACCAATCAGAATATCTACTACCAGCAATTTAAACTTATTGCTTTTAATGTAGTTTATCCTATTTATACTTAGACATTTTTACTGTACATTGCACACAGTAAAAAGTCTATGTATTAGTTTTGTGCAGTCTAGAAAATAAACAAGAAACACCTACTTACTCATTACCTATTTTGCCATATGCAAAATCACCAAGAAATTCAAAGCTGCTTGTGTGATCCTCCACAACTGTGTCACTCAACATTCCTCAAAAAACAAAACCTATTCTTCATTTTATATATTTTTAAAATTTTATGTGTACATGTTTTTGTATTTTATATAAATTATTTTATATTATATGCATTGTTGTGTGGGTTTTTCTTCATATTGTAACTTCAAAATGTTTCAACATTGATATGTGTTGCATCACTTTATTCATCTTCACACTGTAATAATCCATTTTGCAAAAATGCCCTAAGTTATTTAGTCATTCCATCACTGATGGATATTTGGGTTATTTCCAAATTGTTTCTATGATAAACAATACAGCTTCACATTCATACGTCCTCGTGACATTTTCTAAGATATATATCTTATCTCTATGTTTAGAGATGTATGTTACTGCTGCTGCTTAGTCACCTCAATGGTGTCTGACTCTGTGTGACCCCATAGATGGCAGCCCACCAAGCTCCCACCCCTGGGACACTCCAGGCAAGAATACTGGAGTAGGTTGCCACTTCCTTCTCCAGTGCATGAAAGTAAAAAGTGAAAGTGAAGTCGTTCAGTCGTACCTGATTCTTGGCGACCCCATGGACTGTATAGCCTACCAGGCTCCTCCATCCATGGGATTTCCCAGGCATTAGAGATGTATAGATATACATAAAGATATAGATATATGCTGTGTGTACATAACCTAGAAAAGTATTTCAGTTCATAAAATACTTGCATGATAATGGCAAATTGTTTTTCAAAGTTGTTATATACCAGGGAAGCCCATATCAATTTATATCCTACTGGCACTGCTTGAGAAATCTCCTTGATTTACAAAATCTAAAGGGTTATCTTTCAAAACTTTTACTTGAACCTTCCTGATTTCTAAAATGAAATTGACCACCTTTTTTACATGATCATGTACTGTTTGTATATTTTATGTATTAGGAAGTGTCTGTGGATGATATTTAGCTGTTGTTCTACTGTGTTAATGGTGTTACTGATTTTTAGCTGTCATTTACATTCTTCATATGAACCTGCTGTGCTATGTATGTTGAAAATATTTATTTTCAGTGTGAGGCTTAAGCTTTTTAGTTTTTTTGGATGTATTTTAGTGAATATAATTGCAATATATTTGAACTCATTATTCTTACCATGCATAGAATGGATTTTTTTTGTTTTGGTTTCCTTATGAAATGCTTTACTGTTGCAAGTTTATAAAAATATTCTCCCATATATAGAGAAACAAAAATGTATTTTTGAATATTAGATTTTTTCAGCATTGATTTAAATACCAGTTCTATTATAAATAGATTCTCACTTTAGGCCTTGGATATACTTTGCTAATTTTCTATGTTACTGCCAGAGAAAAGTACATGCACAAACATGCACACACATAACAAGCAATCAGGTTATATGCTTTTTCTAAATGATTTTTCTTTTTATGAATGATATTTTTCATTTCATAAAATATTATTATTGAATCTAATTTGAAATTTTATATTATTATAACATTCTTTATTCTGTATGATTGTTATAAAATCTAGCAGTAATATGCACATAGTTGTTAACTATTCCTTGCCATAATAACATTATGAAAGTCACAGTGATGAGAAATATGTCTTTTCTTAAAAATTTCTACATATAAATAGCAAAAGAAGTGCTATAGTTTAGCTCAGTGTAATAATGGAGTAGGCATGGATTGAATTTTGAACATCTGGAGAGCAATACTGGGGCGCCACAAATTATTTCATTCCAAAGAAAGTTTCTTTCTTTCTTTTTTTTTTTTTTAATTTCTAAAGAGTGTGTGAATAGAACCTGTAGAGTTGTTCTCCTCCCTATTTTGTCAGGGACTGCCACCTTTAGAAATATGCATATAGTCCTAATTCAGATGATAGCATAATGGCCTTTTCAAGAATCCTTGAGACAGTACTTTGTATCAAAATGAAACTGAAACCATATATTCATCTCCAGCTAAGGTGGTTGAATACAAAGTTAGGGTGTGATCCTTGTACTGAGTTTTCATTTTACAGTAACATTAACAAGAGAAACAATCATTCAACAACTCAGATTCTTGCTTCTGTAGCCTGTTCTTCAGAGTAAGTCATATATTTAATGATTTTAAGAATTTTAATATATTTAAGATTTTAAAAATTAAGTAGAAGTTTATAATAATTATATTTTTATTTAATTTAGAAAAATAAAAATCCATGCCCTAATACAATGATTTAGAGTCTTACAGAAAAGATTACTACATTGTTATTGCATTTTACTGATTTCCAAAATAAGTCTATAACAAGTACAAAATCTATATATTTCAGGTGCCTCATCAAGATCAAGGGGGCAATACTACTGGTGGTTTCCCCATGATATTGTACAGATTATAAAGTATTTTGAGGATATATCATGCTATATGCATTCCATAAATATATCTATTAAAAATGTAATGTATTTGGTGTTTTAAGGGAGATATCTTTAAAAGTTATAGACTATGAATTATATACATCTCCATTTATGGCTCTTGACATTATTGACCTTAAACTACTGGACACTATATTAAAGGTATTCATTTTTTTAAAATATGTACAAGTTTTGCAAGTTTTGGAAAACTGATTAGGAAAATCTCTTCAACTATTTCATGGCAGTGAATTAATATCTATCAGAAAACAGGAATGTAAAATGCTTTATTGTGGTCATAGGTTGTATGGTACACTGTAGTTTTATATTATGATTATAGGACAGTTTATTTTTATTTGAATTTTGACAGTCTCAAGTGATCTAATATATGCTAGCTTGAGATAAATTTATTTGAAGTTAATATTAAGTATAATAGGGAATAAATTGAGTTTAGTTATTTCATTTTACTTTCAGCAAGAAAAGATACAGTGTTTAACATTTAATTCCTAATATAAAAAAAAAAGATCAAGAAAGCAGATAGAGAAAGACAGCTGGGGTATAGAGTTATTCAGATTGTTTTTCCTTCAAAAAGTCTTCATTCTAGAAAGAAAAAGAAATGAAATGGTAGAAATCATTCCAAGATACCTGAGTGGTTTGTGACAACAAAAGGTAAATAACTCCATTGAAGTAACTCATTGATTCAGAGAACTGTTGCTAACTTGCTCTGTGCTGTGCTTAGTCACCCAGTCATGTCCAGCTCTGTGTGACCCCATGGACTGCAGCCCCCCAGGCTCCTCTGTCCATGGGGGTTCTCCAGGAAAGAGTACTGGAGTAGTTTGCCATGCCCTCCTCCAGGTGATCTTCTCAACACAGGGATTGAACCCAGGTCTCCCACATGGCGAGGGGATTCTTGACCAACTGAGACACCAGGGAAGCCTGTTGTTAACTTGAGGCAATATTAACTCCAAAAGCTCTTAATCTAAGTAAGTAAATTCATACTGTTAAATCACACATTTTCACATGTGACTGGTAGATCATTTGTTTTTACTTCTTAACTTGTCATTTTTGTATAGGTCAGTGCAGATGTTAACTACAACCAGCCTCTTGAATCCACCTTGGAGAAGTAATATTATGTGTGACTTTGTATATAACGTTGTGCTGCTGCTGCTAAGTCGCATCAGTCATGTCCAACTTTGTGCGACCCCATAGACGGCAGCCTACCAGGCTCCTCCATCCCTGGGATTCTCCAGGTCAGAACACTGGAGTGGGTTGCCATTTCCTTCTCCAATGCATGCATGCATGCTAAGTCGTTTCAGTCGTGTCCGACTCTGTGCGACCCTATGGACAGCAGCTCACCATGCTCCTCGGTCCACAGGATTCGCTAGGCAAGAATACTGGAGAATGGGTTGCCATTGCCTTCTCCAATATAACATTGTACTTATTGCTAAAATAACTCTAAAATACAGGAAAATATTTGGGATCGTATTTGACACCTAATTGCAGGCCAAATTAGCAAGTAAAATCAGTAGTTAATTCCTTAAGCTTTACTCATATGTGCATGTACACAATAATACAAACACACACACATACCCTGTGCTCCTCCCTAACACACACACACACATACACACACAAGCAAGAAGAAATAAAATTAGAGTTTAAATTCTATTTAAAATAAAGTTTCTTAGGTCAAAAAATTGAAGGGACACACTGACTAAAATATAGTACCAGTTTAATGATAGATCCTGTCTGTATATTCCATTGCCTAAAATGTTAGTAATTTTCAGATTGCAAGTAATCACATGATTTACCCAAGAAGTATAGAATGCAAATACGGTAAAAGAAAATGAAAAAAGGAACAACATATTGATTAATAGTACATGAGGCTTAAACAATTAATTAAACATTACTTGGATGTGAAAAACTGATATAGCCTTTTATCCTTTAATTAAATAGCAACAACAGTTTGAAGTGAGGTTTTCATGCCAAATATCTTTCTTTTTCAAAATTCAAACGTAAGGAGAATAAATATCAATAATCTCAATCAGCATACAATTCAAATAGATAATATATAATTATACACTAATTTGATTAGTATATTCAATTTAGTAGTCTATAGTTGTTATATTAACATTGAATCCCATTACTTATTCTTTTTCAATAGGTGTGGGTGAGTCCGACTCTGTGTGACCCCATCTACTGTAGTTCACCAGGCTCCTTTGTCCAAGGGAGTCTCCTTGCAAGAATACTGGACTGGGTAGCCATTTCCTTCTCCAGGGGATCTTTCTGATCCAGCGATCAAACCCACATCTCTTGAATCTCCTGCATTGCCAGGTGAATTCTTTACCACTCTTCCACCTGGGAAGTTTTTCAATGAGATGTTATCAAATTTTAAAATGATCTTAGCAATTATCATTAGGACTTACAAAAGAATATTTGTTCATATTTTCAAGTTAATTGTCCATATTGAATGCAAATGATACAAAGGAAGGATGACTAAATGTTTATTTTAAATAAAAGCATAAACAAGTTAGTTATTTTAAGTAAATTCATGGAAGTACAATTTGATTTTGAATAATGATGTTCTTGTTAATACTTATAAGCATAATAATATTTTCTTCAGTTACTTAATAGTCTGCATTTTTCCAAGTTAAAAGAAAATATTTTTATGACACGACAAGAAATAAAGTTAAGAAAAAACATTTTTGAAAAAAGAAATGTCTAATTCATTTTAAACTTGTAAGCAATAATTTAATTTTTTGGTAAACTTTAATATACCCATAAATTTATTTGACCTTATATTTACATTTTCTGAAAAACAAAGAATTAAAATAGTTGCAAAGCTGGCAAAGGTGTGAATAGCAAAATACCCCTTTTCTTATGTGAGTGCACCTATTGCTATAGCTACTGAGTAGCTTGCCTTCAACATAGATTTAGATTTGAACTTCAGATTAATCTATGACTCCAGCACTATATTTGTATACTTTTTTCTTTTTTTTTTTTTAAAGCAACCAATGGATTTCCTGTAAGATAATGCACATAAAGAATACATACTGATAAATTTCAATTTACATAGACTGGAAGGTGATTCAAAACTATTATGTATGAATATGCACAAAATATATTGTTTACCATTGAAGACTCTTTATGTATCCCATCTAAAATTCTATTTCTTGAAGTAATTTATATTCCAGTTATACTCCTTTTATAACTGTAACTTTGAAACATTTTCAACCTTGCTCTTGCTACTGAAATTCTTTCCAACTGTATCTAATAAGGTTAAAACACTGCTAATTTATTCATTTATAATTATATATGACACTAGTCTTAGGTCCTTTATCATTTTTAGAGAGAGAAATATGACTTGGAAAAATTATATCTTCAGATATTCATCTAATTTTCATTTTTCTATGTACATACTACAAAAGTTCTCCAAAGCCCAAATGTATATTGGCAAAGACAATATAAAATGAGAGACATACTGAGACAAAAATAAGTTTAAGGTAATGATTTTTTAAAAAATCAAAGAAGTAATTTTAAAGTATACGTTAGTCATACTATATAAGAAGTCCATACAAGATGTCCAAGAACCATCTCTAAAAGTTACCATTCATAAAAATTGCAATAATAACTTGTTACCGTGGAGTTTTACAGTGTGGTGGCCTTTGAACTGTTTGCATGAAAATTTGTATATGCAAATGAGAAGTATAAAAAGACAATTAAAAACAACCCCGTGGACTGTAGCCTACCAGGCTCCTCTGTCCATGGGATTTTCCAGGCAAGAATACTGGAGTGGGTTGCCATTTCCTTCTCCAGGGGATCTTCCTGACCCAGGGGTTGAACTGGAGTCTCCCACATTGCAGGCAGATGCTTTACCCCCTGAGCCACCAGGGAAGCCCCAAAAGATAGACAATAAAAAAGATAAATATATGAGTAAATATCTAAGCCTTTTCATAAAACTTTTATTCATAAGTAGATATGCTTGCATTGTTAAAAAACATTGCTAAGGAATTATTGCACTGTAGAAATAAAATATATGAGAATGAGAACAGAAAACGCAGAAAGGGAATAAATGGAATTAAATTGAAGTAAACTTCTTACATTGTTCAGGACGTTGATTATTTCTGGAATAACTTAATGACTTAAAGATACTTGCTCTATTATCTAGAACAGCAACTAACATATAAAAGATAAATAGATCTAAAAAATCAACAAGCCAGATGAAGTAACGGAGAAGGCAATGGCACCCCACTCCAGTACTCTTGCCTGGAAAATCCCATGGATGGAGGAGCCCGGTAGGCTGCGGTCCATGGGGTTGCTAAGAGTCAGACACGACTGAGCGACTTCACTTTCACTTTTCACTTTCATGCATTGGAGAAGGAAATGGCAACCCACTCCAGTGTTCTTGCCTGGAGAATCCCAGGGACGGGGGAGCCTGGTGGTCTGCCGTCTATGGGGTTGCACAGAGTCGGACACGACTGAAGCGACTTAGCAGTAGCAGCAGCAGATGAAGTAAGATACTAAAAAAATACTTGTTATACTAAAAAGAAAAATGATAATTAGGAACAGAAACATAGATCAACAGAAAGAAATAAAAAGAAGGTAGATTTCAGCCCAATCTCAATTCATGGATTGGGAGGATCCCATGGAGAAGAGAATGGCTACACACTGCAGTATTTCTGCCTGGAGAATTGTATGGACAGAAGAGTCTGGCATGGAAGAGGAGGAGACTACAGTCTATGAGTTCACAAAGAGTCAGACACAACTGAGTGATAAACATTTTTCACTTTCAATAAATGTAAATAAACTAAATACACTTATTAAAGGAAGAGGTTCAAAAATTTTAAATATGTTGTTAAAAACATCTTAAATATTGAGAACAGAACAGATAGAAATAAAAGGGAAAGAAAATGCATCATTGCAAACACATTAAATACCAGAAAGTTGATGTAGCTATATTATTATAGAAATGTTCATTACAGCCAGATAAAAAGGGACATTTCATAGTATAAAACAGGGAATTCATCAACAAATTTTAGTAATCTGAAATTTGTCCACAGTTAATATCAGAATTTTAGAGCAATAAAACTGACAGACTGTAGGAAAAATTCACAGTAATAGTATGTGATTAGAAGAAACTTCTTTCACCGTTTGATTTAAAAAAAAAAAAAAAACAAGAAAATAAACTAGTTGAACAACAATATTAAAAATTTGACTTAAGTAACAACTGCAGAATATTGTAGTAACCACTGAGTGCATATGTATTTTCACTTGCATATAAAACATCCATTAAAAAAGTACCAATACATTTCAAATGATTGAAACAATCCAGAATGTGCTGTTTGATAAAAAATGATATTAAATTAGAAATAAATAGCAATACTATATCTAAATAATTCCAAATATTTGGAAATAAAATGCCACTTTTGTAAAGAGTTCATGATTAAAGAAGTCAGGAAAAATTTTTTAAACATTTGAACTAGATGATAAAAGCATATCAAAATTTGTGAGATGCAGATAAAGCAATCCTTGGGAAATTTTATACTGTACTTGATATAAATTCACAATTTCTGTGATTTTATATATATATATTTATATATATATATAAAATAAATATATATATTTATATATAATTATATATATATATATAATATTACACTCCATAAAAAGAAAGAAAAAATATAAGCATTGAGGAAATACCTAACACAGTGTCACCCCAAATAAAATATATCAATGGAGATGATGATGATGATGTCACATGGAATTTTCTTTCCTTTAAAGTTTACCTGACTCATATACCAGTCTTTTGAACTGATTATTTGGAAAAGACTGATATGTGAGTCAGGTAAACTTTAAAAGTAAGAAATCACTGTGTAAGTTGAATATAGTAGCATCAGTATCTTTTTCATAATATTCAGCTTTAATTATAGTTCTGTTTTACATCATATTTTCTCCTTCTTTATCCATACCTCCTTTGTTTACTAAAAATAATCCAAATGAGAAAGGAAATCATGTATTTTCAATGCTTTACTTTCAAAATTATGGTACCTCTTTTTCAGATTCTTTCAAAGTTTCCAAAGCTTTATATTCATACTTTTGTGTACTTATTTCAGTCAAACTGTAACTTTTTCCAAGCAGGAATATTAATTTAAAAAATGATTTCTCTAATTGAATGTTGAAATATTTATTACTGTATAAAACTTTAGGCATCAATGAATGGGAGAAAGATATAGGAGAAAGAATGATCATCACTCACACATTATTTATAAACCTTTCTGAAACAATTCCTGCTTTAGAAATTTTAGAAGTCATTTCATAAGAAAAGCCTCTGTAAAAAGTCAAATTCATTTTGTATTTTAACAAAATATTTCTTTTTGGAAGCCCTCAATTTCACTAGAAAGTATAAGAGTGGGATTCCATGACGTAGGTTCTGTTTTGATGCTTGTAGGGCCTTCCCTGGTGGTTCAGGCACTAAAGAATATGCCTGCAATGCAGGAGATCAGGGTTCGATCCCTGGATTGGGAAAATCTCCTGGAGTAGGAAATGGCAGCCCACTCCAGTATTCTTGCCTGGAGAATCCCATGGACAGAAGAGCCTGGAGGGCTACAGACCATGTGGTGACAGAGTCAGACACTACTGAGTGACTAATACTTTGACGCTTATAAATTTACTGAAAGGCATAAATTTCATGTACTATTTTAGCTTTTTTCTTTAAAAAATTTAGCTTTATCCTGTACTTTCATAGATGAATCTTCTCCATTTCAAATCCTTTAATTTTAATTTATCCCATATTGCAAAGTTTCATCACCAATATATTGATATACCAAAACAAACTTCTATGGCTCTTCTGTTAGTCTCAACTCCACTGATAAAAGATTTGACCATTCATACACAGATAGAAAGTTATGACCTTTGGTACACTAGAGATTTCTTCAAGAAAATTAGAGATATCAAGGGAACGTTTCATTCAAAGATGGGCACAACAAAGGAGATAAATGGTAAGGAACTAACAGAAGCAGAAGATATTAAGAAGAGGTGGCAAGAATACACAGAAGAACTATACAAAAGAGATCTTCACGACCCAGATAAGCACTATGGTGTATCACTCACCTAGAGCCAGACATCCTGGAATGCAAAGTAAAGTGGCCTTAGGAAGCATCACTACAAACAAAGTTAGTACAGGTAATGGAATTCCAGTTGAGCTAAAGCACCTCTTGATGAAAGTGAAGGAGGAGAGTAAAAAAGTTGCTTAAAACTCAACATTCAGAAAGCTAAGATCCTGGCATCTGGTCCCATCACTTCATGGCAAATAGATGGGAAACAGTGGAAGCAGTGGCAGACTTTATATTTGGGGGCTCCAAAATCACTGCAGATAGGGATTGCAGCCATGAAATTAAAAGACACTTGATCCTTGGAAGAAAAACTATGACCAACTTAGCATATTAGAAAGCAGAGATACTGCTTTGCCAACAAAGGTTCATCTGGTCAAAGCTACAGTTTTCCAGGGGTCATGCATGGATGTGAGAGTTGGACTGTGAAGAAATCTGAGAGCTGAAGAACTGATGCTTTTGAACTGTGGTGTTGGAGAAGACTCTTGAGAGTCCCTTATACTGCAAGGAAATCAGTCCTGAATATTCATTGGAAGGGCTGATGCTGAAGCTGAAACTCCAGTATTTTGGCCACCTGATCCGAAGAGCTGACTCATTTGAAAAGACCCTGGTGCTGGGAAAGACTGAAGGCAGGAGGAGAAGGGGATGACAGAGGATGAGATGGTTGGATGGCATAACCGACTCAATGGACATGAGTTTGAGTAAACTCCAGGAGTTGGTGATGGACAGGGGAGCCCGGCGTGCTGCAGTCCATGGGGTCGCAAAGAGTCGGACATGATTGAGCGACTAGATTGAGCTAAACACTGGATAGAATAAAATGGGTTATCTATATTAGACTAGTCATTCAGAAGCAATACATGGAAACAAACTCTGGTTTTTGCTCTGACTTTAGCAACAAGTATCCAGATTTATTTACAGTTGAATATTTATTAAAAAAACTTTCAAAATAGAGAACCAACTTGCTGGCATTCCAAGGAAGGCAATGCCAAAGAATGCTCAAACTACCATACAATTGCACTCATTTCACAGGTTAGTATTAGTTCAGTTCAGTTGCTCAGTTGTGTCCAACTCTTCGTGACCCCATGGGCTGCAGCAGGCCAGGCCTTCCTATTCATCACCAACTCCCAGAGTTTACTCAAACTCATGTCCATTGAGTTGGTGATGCCATCCAACTATCTCATCCTCTGTCGTCCCTTTCTCCTCTCACCTTCAATCTTTCTTAGCATCAGGGTCATGGCAAATGAGTCAGTACTTCACATCAGGTGGCAAAAGTATTGGAGTTTCAACTTCAGCATCAGTTCTTCCAATGAATATTCAAGATTGATTTCCTTTAGGATGGACTGGTTGGATCTCTTTGCAGTTCAAAGGATTCTCTCAAGAGTCTCCTCCAACACCACAGTTCAAAAGCAACTATTCTTCAGTGCTCAGCTTTCTTTAGAGTCCAATCCCCACAGTCATACATGACCATTGGAAAAACCATAGTTTTGACTAGGCAGCCCTTTGTTGGCAAAGTAATGTCTCTGCTTTTTAATATGCTGTCTAGGTTGGTCATAACTTTTCTTCCAAAGAGCAAGCGTCTTTTAATTTCATGGCTGCAGTCACCATCTGCAGTGATTTTGGAGCCCCCCAAATTAAAGCCTGTCACTGTTTCTACAGTTGCCTTATCTGCCGTGACATGATGGGACCAGATGCCATGATCTTAGTTTTCTGAATGTTGAGTTTTAAGCCAACTTTTTCACTATTCTTGTTCACCAAGTGCCTCTTTAGTTCTTTTTTTGCTTTTTGCCATAAGAGTGGTGTCATCTGCATATCTGAGGTTAGTGATATTTCTCCCAGAAATCCTGATTCCAGCTTGTGATTTATCCAACCCAGTGTTTCTCATGGTGTATTCTGCATATAAGTTAAATAAGCAAGTGGACAATATACAGCCTTGACATACTCCTTTACCGGTTTGGAACCAGTCTTTTGTTCCATGTCCAGTTCTAACTGTTGCTTCTTTACCCACATACAGATTTCTCAAGAGGCAGGTCAGGTAGTCTGGTATTCCCATCTCTTTAAGAATTTTCCACAGCTTGTTGTGGTCCACACTGTCAAAGACTTTGCCATAGTCAATGAAAAAGTAGGTGTTTTTCTGGAACTCTCTTGCTTTTTCAATGATCTAACAGAAGTTGTCAATTTGGTTTCTGGTTTCTCTGCCTTTTCTAAATCCAGCTTGAGCATCTTGCTCAAAATTCTTCAAACTAGACTTCAACAGTACATGAGCTGAGAAATTCCAGATGTACAAACTGAATTTAGAAAAGGAAGAGAAACCAGAGATTAAATTGTTAATATCCTTTGTATTATAGAAAACGCAAGGAAATTCCAGAAAAGCACCTACTTCTGCTTCATTAACTATGTGTAAGTCTTTGTTTGTGTGGATCACAACAACTGTAGATGATCTTTAAAGAGATGAGAATACCAGACCATCTTACCTGCCCCTTAGAAATCTGTATGCAGGTCAAGAAGCAACAGTTATAGTTGGACAAACAACAACAGACTGATTCAAAATTGAGAAAGGAAAATGACAAGGCTATATATTGCCACCCTGCTTAATGAACAGGGTGCAGAGTACATCTTGCAAAAAAAAAGGCTGGATAAATCACAAGTTGGAATCAAGGATGCCATGAGAAATATCAACAACCTCAGTTATGCAGATGATACCACTCTAATGGCAGGAAGCAAAAAGGTACGAAAGAGACTCTTTTTGAAGGTGAAAGAGAAGAGTGAAAAACCTGGCTTGAAACTCAGCATTCAAAAAACTAAGATCTCAGCATCTGGTTCCATGACTTCATGGCAAATAGAGGGATAAAAAATGGACAGTGGCATATTTTATTTTCTTGGGCTCCAAAATCACTGTGGACTGTAACCACAACCACAAATTTAAAAGACGCTTGCTCCTTGGAAGAAAAGCCATGACAGACCTAGACAGTATATTAAAAAAGAGAGACATCACTTTGCTGACAAAGGTTCATATAGCAGTTATTATTTTTCCACTTGTCATGTATGAATGTGAATGTTGGACCATAAGGAAGGATGAGTGCCAAAGAAATTATGCTTTCAAACTGTGGTGTTCGAGAAGACTCTTGAGAGTCCTTTGCATAGCAAGGAGATCAAACCATTCAATCATAAAATAAATTAACCCTGAATATTCATTGGAAAGACTGATACTGAAGTTGAAGCACCAATAATTTGACCATCTGACATGAAGAGTTGACTCATTGGAAAAGACTTTGATGCTGGGAAAGATTTAGGGTAAGAGGAGAAGGAAGTGACAGAGAATGAGATGGTTGGATGGCATCACCGACTCAGTGGATGTGAGTATACACTGTCTCTGGGAGATGGTGAAGGACAGGGAAGCTTCACATGCTGCAATCCATGGAAATGCAAACAGTTGAAATTTCCTATGGGTAGCCCTCAATTTCTCTAGAAAGTGTAACATGGGATTGCAAGATTTGGGTTCTGTTTTGATGCTTTGTGACTGAACAACAAAAGCAACTTGCTACAAACCCTTATTTCTTCTAAGAATAAAATGGAACAATAAAGGATGGAAAGATCTTTTCATAAACCTCAAATCATATAAAAATCAAACATTGATGTCACTTGATGAACTTCTTATTTTGATTGAATTATGTAGTTTTAATTAATGGTAAAGATATCAAAATGTATTTAATCCCAATGCTGCTGTGCATAAAAAACAAATATTCATTAGTTTACTGACTTTTTGCAAATATTAATTTACTCATATGAAAAAGCTCAAGATATTGCTTTTATGTATCTCTTCAAATTCTTGTGCAGTCATAGGAACTTGATTTTTGAATGTAGTTGAATATTTGAAATGGAGAAATTGGGGAAAATGGTGTGTTGCCCCTAAAGAATGTGGTATATTCAATATTTCAAAATGATTGAACTGATCTTAATCATTAGTACGTTATGTTTCCTGTACAACAATCAACATTTTATCAGAAAACTGGAACTCAATACATAGGCTTTGAGTTACATTATTTAATTAGATAGTAATAATATGTATTTCTATCTGCCAATGGAATATCTTGATTAAAATCACAAATGAAAGAGGACACCAAGATGATGGAATAGTAGCATATGGAACTGACCTTACCTGTGAATACATCAAAAATATATTTACATGGGGAGCAATTATCAGTAAAATACTAACTGGCAACTGGCAGAACGACTCCCATACAACCAAGGCTGTAAGGAAAATTCATACAGAATCAGGTACGAATGGAAGAAAAGTTGGAACCTGTGCCACTGGGAGGGGACTCTCAGTGGAAAAGGGAGTTAGACAGACAGAGATCCTCCCTAGAGAGTGAGTAATCCAAACTCTGTGTTGGATGTCCCAGCCCTTTAGTCTGCCACAGTGAAGAATAGCCCCATGAGCTGGTTGGGGGCACTGGTAGAACTAACAGGAAGTCTATGGGAAGCCTGGACTCTGCTTGTGAGGTGTGCATGCACATGCTTACTCCTGAGGCAGGGAGGAGAAAGTGAATTGAAAACGGCACCAGTGGCTGGTCAGTTTCCCTTGACTTCTCCAGCACATGCCCCAGCCCAACTCCAACAGTTATACCAACACTGCTTGATTTGTGATGCAGCTCTACACTGGAAAGAAGGCTTGGCTGTGAGGCACAAAAGCAGCTCAGTCCCAACTGTAAGACAAAGAGGTAACTCAGACCTGAAGTGACATATGGGCAGTGTTTGGGTAGCATTACTGGTCCTTGTATACATAGTCATGTGTGACATATGTGACACATACACACGTGTCAAAATCAGTCTGGATTTTGTGCTTAGCCGCTCAGTCATGCCCAACACTTGGTGAACCCATGGACTGTAATCCACCAGGCTCTTCTGTCCATGGGATTATCCCAGCAAGAATACTGGAGTGGGTTGTCATTTCCTCCCCCAAGGGATCTTTCCAACCCAGGGATCGAACCTGCAGCTCTTGCATTGGCAGGAAGATTCTTTACTACAGAGTCAGCTGGGAAGCCAGTCTGAGTCTTGCACCCTAGGCAAACCACTGCAGCCTGTTGCCTGGCACATGCTGAGCACCAGCATTAGCCCCACTTGTTTTAGCACTGCTCCCCTCAAGGATGAGAATGCCAGTGCTGAGAGATGGGAGAGTGCATGCTTAAAGGGAAGGAAGCCAGCTCAGGTTTGACCCTCAGAGCTTCTACTCCTGCAACTAGAGATCAGACCCCCCCCTCCTGATAGGGCAGTAACGGCCACTGAAAAGACAGAAAGCCCCAGCTAACATTTGGTTCTGGCTCTAAGCATCGCAGCTTCATTCCCACCATCCACCAAGGTAAGAGATGTCAGAATACACTGGAAAAAGATGTGACTTGTGTTCACATCTGTCCAGCTCTCCCACAAAGCTAATGGGCACTTTGACTGTGTAGGGACAATCACGAACAAGTACACCCCTTTAAGAATGCAATAGACAAGTGTATCACATAATTTCACAGAGACAGAAATGGTTAAACAAAAGAGAAGACAAAAGAATTTATATCAATTGAAAGACCAAGAGAAAACCCCTGGAAAAACAAGTGAAACAGAAACAGACAACTTATCAGATAACTGACTCAAAACATTAGTAATAAGAATACTGATTGAATTAGGGAAAAGAATAGATGAACATAGTTAGAACTCTAACAAAGAACTAGAACATATAAAATAGTATGAGTCAGACCTGAGGACTACAGTAACAGAAATGAAAAACATACTAGAAGAAATAAATAGCAGACTAGGAGAAACAGAAGAATGCCTATGTGATCAAGAAGTATCATGGAAATTGTCTAGTCTGAAAAGCAAAATAAAAAACAAATTAAAAAAATGAGAACGGTTTAAGTGATCTTGGGGTAATATCAAGCTTACCAACATTCACATATAAGGGTCCCAGAAGAAAAGAGAAAAACTAATATCTATACTTCTCAAGCTAGTCAAAAAAAAGAAAAATGGAAGATTGAACATTCCCAAATTCATCCAAGGTCACCACTACCCTGATACTAAAGCCAAACAAAGACACTAAAGAAAAGAAAATTACAGGCCAATACTTCTAATTAATAGAGATCCAAAAATCCTCAACAAAATGTTGCAAAATGAAATTCAAAATTTTATTAAAAGAATCATATAACACAATCAAGTGAGATTTATTCCAAGGATAAAAGGATGGTTCAATATCTGCAAATCAGTCAATGTGATATGCCATATTAACAAAGGAATTATAAAATAACACAATCATCTCAATAGAAGCAGAAAGTCATTTGGCAAAATTCAAAATCTATTCATGATAAAAACTCATCAACATAAGTATAGAGGAAACATATGTCAACATAATAAAGCCATGCCAAGCCCACAGCTAATATCATATTCAAAAATGAAACACTGAAAAAGTCTCTAAAGTCAGGAACAAGACAAGAATGCCCACTCTCATCACTTGTATTTAACATAGTATTGGGAGTCCTAACCACTGCAACCAGACAGATAAAGAAATAAAATAAAAGGCATCAAAATTGGAAGGGAAGAAAGACTGTCACTATGTGCAATGACATCATAATATGAGCGTGCATCTTCTGTCACTCAGTGATGTCCAACTCTTTGCAACCCCATGGACTGTAACCCTCCAGGTTCCTCTGTCCATGGGATTGTCCAGGCAAGAATATTGGAGTATGTTGCCATTACCTATTCCAGGGAGTCTTCTGGACCTGGGATTGGCAGGCTGATTGTTTACCACTGCACCACCTGAGAAGATACGTGTGTGTGTGTGTGTGTATGTGTGTGTGTGTGTTTGCTTAGTCACTCAGTCATGTACAACCCTTTGCTAGCCCATGGACTGTAGTCCACCAGGCTCCTCTGTCTATGGGGATTCTCTAAGCAAGAATACTAGAATGGGTTTCCTTTCCCTTCTCCAGGGGATCTTTCTGACTCAGGGACTGAACCCAGGTATCCGGCATTGCAGGCAGCTTCTTCAGTGTCTGAGCCATCAAGGAAGATGTATATATAGGGTTCAATCCCTAGCTCAGGAACATCTTCTCCAGTATTCTTTGGCTTCACTGGTGGCTCAGTCAGTAAAGAATCCCCCTGTAATGTGGGAGACCTGGGTTCAATTCCTGAGTTGGAAAGATCCCCTGGAAAAGGGAATGGCCACACATTCCAGTATTCTCGCCTGGAGAATTCCATGGATGGAGAAGGCTGACAGGCTACAGTCTATGGGTTTCAAAGAATTGGACAGACGATCGAGGAAGTAACACACACAGAGACACCTTAATCCTTATAGCAGCATTATTCCCAATAGTAAATATATGGAAAAAATGTTAAGTGTCAATAATAGACAAAAAGAAGATGCAATATTTATATATACATATATATGTAATATTATTATAGTATATGAAATATGTATTATTATTATAGTACATATAATATGTATTATATATATATACATATGTCATGCGAGTGTATGCTCCTTGGTTTTTGTCTCCTCACAACAAAAATTTGGAGTGATGGACATTAAAGCCCCTTGGCAGGTCACAGCTCTCGGAAGACAGATCGTGTTATAGCTCTCAGGTCTCGAAGGGACCGTGTTATAGCTCTTAAATAAATCAGTGTTACAGCTCAGTGTTACAGCTCTATTTATTTAGATAATAGCAGGAAAATCCATTTTTGAGGCATGAGGGCACGTCGATCCAGAGACGCGAAGAGAAGATCGCCCCATCGCGTGGGAGAGAGAGGGAGCAAAAAAAGGGGAAGAGGGCTTTGGCTCCTCTTTTTATATGTTTCTCTGTCCCTGGGCCTGTCTTATGTAAATTGGGCTTAGGCAGGAGCGTTGTTTGTTTTACCTGAGGTTCTCACTCTGGTCCTCGGACCTTCCTTTGTTCTATTTTCCTGGGCTTTCCCTTCCAGGTCTTTTAGCCACCGCCATTTTGGACTCTTTTTCCCTATTCTAACTACCTAACACATATATATATATAGTGGAATACTATACAAACATTAAAATGAAATCCTGCCATTTGCAGAAAATGGATAAACCCAGAGAGTATTAAGCTTAGTGAAATAAGTCAGAGAAAGACAAATACTGTGGTATAAGTTACATATGGAATCTAAAAATAAAGAAATAAATATATGTAACAAAACAGAAAGAGTTTCACAGGTATAGAGAACAAACTAGTTATTTTCATTCAGGAGAAATGAAGAGGTAGTGGCAAGATAAGTGAAAGGAAATAAAAGATGAGGTCTACTAGGTGTAAAATAAATAAGCACAGGGAATGCAGTCAATATTTCACAATTGTGTGGAGTATATTCTTAAAAAGTATTGAATTGTTTGTACGTTTGGAACTAACACAATATTGAAAATCAACTACACCTCAATTTGAAAAAAAAAAAAAAAAAGGGCAAATGAAAGACTCCTTCAGTTTAGGCCAAAATGAACAAGCATTCATATTAACACTAGAATCTAAACTGTGGCTGTATCTAGTTCCTAAAGATTAACTGTATCCTTAGAGTCTAGCAGTGAACTAACATAATCAGTGTACAAATTAATATTGAGTGCATCTTTGTCAGGAAGCATTTAACAAGAGTCTTCCTGTGTGTTGTTTTGGATCAGTCAGTAACTCTCTGGCCCTTATTAATTCCTGAATATTCAGGAATTAAGAGGAGAGGCACACCTTTCCTGGGGCTGAGGAATTCAGGCATTTCTCATTACGATGATAAGTACCCTCTTCCTTCTAATGAACAATATGGTAAAAGGTGATTGTTTGCAACTCCCTCTTTGATAGAGATCATCTTATGCTTTGTAAGTCTGGAATTTTAATCTTTATCTTTGCTGAGAATAATCACCTTGTAAGACAGTGTATATGCCCATGCCATGTTGATTAAAACACCTTTGCTCCATCAGAGCTTTGGTCCCCGTGTCTTTCTTTCTTTCTCTCTTTCTATTCCTTCCCTCTCTCTCTTGCTCTCTCTCTCTCTCCCTCTCTCTCTATTTCTGGCTAATTCCTTGGAGCGCGGAGGCCCACTGAGCTCACTTTCTTGCCCAGGCTTCTAAGACCCTCTCGAGAAGGCGCACTGTGCCTTCACCCACTCGAGAGGGCGCCTGGTGCCTACGTGCAGCAGCGCGAGCCCTAAGAATAGGACTCTATTGGCTTTCCGCGTAAACCAGGGGATATCAGCCTCTTTCTCTCTCTTACTTTCTTACCGTTGACTCTGGACCACCAGGTTCCGGTCCATTAAAGGACCAACACATCTTCTAAGCCATATTATGGATTCTACTAATGCATATATATGAATATCATTGCTTGCTTCTCCATTTTCACTAGCTTCCATCTTCTGGTCTAATATTGCCAAAGGTGAAAAGAGGAACCTCAGGAAAGAAGCATCAAAAGATGTTATAGTATCACCATTTGTACACAAGGAGGGTGTTGAAATGATTCAGTTGTACATAATTTAACACAATGGCAAAAATGTTGAGGATTAGAATAGCTATCTGTTTCAAAGATCATCATGCTTATTGTTCTGCATGAATACATGTGTGTGCTTGCTCAATTGTGTCTGACACTTTGTGACCCCATGTACTGTAGGCCACCAGACTCCTCTGTCCATGGAATTTTCCAGGCAAGAATAATGCAGTGGGTTGCCATTACTGTACTGAGATCTTCCTGATGCAGGAATCAAACACAGGTCTCTTGCATCTCTGCATTGGCATATAGATTCTTTAGCAACTCTGCCACCTGGGAAATGATCCCACCCTGGAAAAAAAATGAAAACTTTTTCTCATACTTCACATTTTAAAAATTATTTCTACCATTACCATATCCCCATGTCTTCTTTGTCATTTAGATCAGACTTTTTATATATATGTAATGGTTTATAATTGATAGTGTCCCTTCTTCTTCTAAGAGTGTCTTTAAATTTCAATAGGGGTCAAACCCTAGGGATAAATGGATTATTCTCAAAAATAAAACTACTTTGGGATTTTTCTGAATAAACATTGCTTATTTTTCTGTGTATAAACATGACCTAGGATACTGAACCTTAATGATATTCTTTGGTTTGTTCTGTGATGGCTCAGACTGTAAACAATCTGCCCGAAATGACGGAGACCCAGGTTCGATCTCTGGGTTGGGAAGATCACCAGAGAAGGACATGGCAACCCACTCCAGTATTCTTGCCTGGAGAATTCCATGGACATAGGAGCCTGGTGAGCAATGGTCCCTGGGGTAACAAAGAGTGGGACACAACTAAGTGACTAACAGTTTGTTCTGCTACTACTAAGAAAAAAAAAAAAAGGTAGCAACCTATTATTTTAATAGTGTAAGGTAGTTGTATACAATGGAAGATCTTATCTTTTATGTATGCAGCATTTAGAAACTCTAGTTATATTGGTAGGGTTTTGTAAATGTACCAGTAAACATTTTCAATCTTTTTATAGTGCATATATATTTATTTTATGTGTACACATGATGAGTTAGAGAGATGAAAAAATGCATGTTAGCAATGTTAGTTGTATTTTGTAAAATTTTAAAGAGACTTACTTTAAATAGATTTTAACATTTAATTAAGATTCCAATGATTATACTTTAAACTTTTATATACTGTTTTGCAATTCTTGTTAGAAAATTAAAAAATGAAGAAGAAGAAGAAGTTGAATCTCAATGAAACTATGAGTTACACCATGCAGTTCCACACGAGACAGATAGGTGCAGAGCCACAGAAGAAAGATGGGTCACAGTGAAGAGTTCTGAAAAAACATGGTCCACTGGAGGATGGAATGGCAAACCACTCCAGTATTCACATCAGGAACACTAAGAAAGGGAAAAAGAGTAAACATCAACATCTTAGAAAGAGTGAACTAAAACAGTGCACCATGCCCATGGATGGGCATGGGAAAATTTAATTCAGATGGCCATTATATCTATTACTGTGGAAAAGAATCTCTAATAAGAAATGGCTTTGCCCTCAAAGCCAACGAAAGAGTCTGAAATGCAGTATGTGTGTACAGTCTCAAAAATGACAGATCTTGCTTTGTTTCCAAGCAAATCATCCAATATCACAATAATCCAAGTCTATGCCCCAACCATTAATGAAGGAACAGAAGTTGAGTGGGTGTATGAAGATCTCCAAGACCTTCTAGAACTAATACCAAGAACATGTAGTTTTCATCATAGAGAATTGAAATGCAAAAGTAGGAGGTCAAGAGATACTGTTGTAACAGACAATACTGGTTTTGGAGTACAAAATGAAGCAAGGCAAAGGCTAACAGAGCTTGTCAAGAGAATGTGCTGGTCATAACAAGCTATTCCAACAATCCAAAAGACAAGTCTAAACATGAATATCACCAGATGGTCAATATTGAAATCAGACTGATGATTTTCTTTGCACCAAAGATGGAAAAGCTCTGTACAGTCAGCAAAAACAAGACTGCGAATTGACTGTGGCTCACATCCTGAGTTCCTTTTGCAAAATTCAGACTTAAATTGAAGAAACTAGGGAAAACCACTAGGTCATTCAGATATGACCTAAATCACATCCCTTATGACTATATAGTCGAGGTAAGGGATAGATTCAAGAGATGAGCTCTGGTCGACAAACTGCCTGAAGAACTATGGACAGAGGTTCCTAAAATTGTACAGGAGGTGGTGACCAAAACCATCTTTAAGAAAAAGAAATGCAAGAAGGCAATATGGTTGCCTGAGGATGCTTTACAAATAGCTGTGAAAGAAGAAAAGTGAAAGGCAAGCAAGAAAGTGTAAGATATACCCATTTAAATGCCGAGGTTCAGAGAATAGCAAGGAAAGATAAGGCCTTCTTAAATTAACAAGGCAGAGGAATACAGGAAAATAATAAAATGGGAAAGACTAGGGAGCTCTTCAAGAAAATTGGAGATATCAAGGGAATCTTTCATGCAAAGACAGGCACAATAATGGACAGAAGAAATAAGGACCTCAGAAAAGTAGAAGAGATTAAGAAAAGGTGGCAAGAATACACAGAAGAACTATATAAAAAAGGTCCTAATGACTTGGATTACCATGATGATGTGGTCACTCACCTAGAACCAGACATCCTGGAGTGTGCAGTCAAGTCAAGATTGAAGCAAACAGAGAAGCAGGGAGCAGAAAATGAGATGGTTGGATAACTTCACCAAATCAAGGGAAATGAATTTGAGCAAACTCTCAGAGATAGTGTGGGCCAAAGGAACCGGGCATCCTGCAGTCCATGGGGTTGCAAAAAGTCAGACCTGACTTAGTGATTGAACAACAATAACAAAGTCACTTTATAATCAAGAATTTAGAAATAAACCTCTCTCAGTATATCTAAGAGACTGTACATAAGATTCATGGGTTTTATTGCATAATATCCACCCATAGAATCACAACCCTACAATAAACATTTATAAGTACTGTAGAGTTTGAAGTTTATTAGGGAGATATTAGCTTTTTACACACTTTTTTCTAAAATATAAAGTAGTCACTATCAGTTTCATACTCAGCAATCTCAGATACTTTAAAGTAAAACAAGATTCTGTTGTTGTTAGTCAGTCGCTAAGTCGTGTCTGACTCTGAGATCCCATGAACTACAGTATACCAGGCTTCCCTGTTCTTCACTATCTCTCTGAGTTTGCTCAAACTCATGTCCATTGAGTCAGCCATGACATCCAACCATCTCATCCTCAGTTTCCCCCTTCTCCTCTTGCCCTCAATCATTCCCTGCATCAGAGTCTTTTCTAATAATTTGGCTCTTTGTATCATGTGCCCAAAGTATTGGAGCTTCAACCTCAGCATCAGTCTTCCCAATGAATATTCAGAATTGATATCCTTTAAGATGGACTGATTTGATCTCCTTTGTTGTCCAAGGGACGCTCGAGAGTCTTCTTTGGCACCACAGATTGAAAGCATCAGTTCTTCAGTGCTCAGCTGTCTCTGTAGTCCACCTGTCACACCCATGTGTGACTAGTGGAAAAGCCATAAATTTGACTATATGGACCATTGTTGGCAAAGTGATGTCTCTGCTTTTTAATACACTGTGTAGGCTGATCATAGTCTTTCTTCCAAGGAGGAAGCATCTTTTAATATCATGGCTATAGAGTGTGAGAAAAAACAATCAACAGGAAAAGTTTAAGGTGATCAGCTGTGTAGGTGAAATGGAAACATTTTGGCCATTTAGTTTTTTGAAGAATGTGTAAGCAAAGTAAAGTTTTAAAATTACAGTATAACAGACTCAAAGAATCTTTGAGGTTTGATTATTATTATACATACTCTATTTTTCCAGTTGCTTCCATGCTCTCTCTTTTTTTCTTTTCCTGTTAACAATTAGCAACACTTCTATTTATAGAAAAATTTCCTTTCTACTGCTACTTTTCTCTTTCTAGGATATTTGAAAACGTTGCAGTTAAAACTATCTTAGTTCTATAATCTATAAGTCTCACACTATATTCACCCTCCTGTCTTAATTATGTAAACTTTAATATGTATGCATATCTTGTAATGGTAATTTGGGGAAAGAAAGCATTCTGTTTTCCCAGCTACAATTTATGCTTTCTTAACATTAAATGGAAATTTTATGATTTAGTAAAGTTATCCAGGCACTTCATCTTGTAAAAATATACTAGAGTACAACTATTCCCATTCTACAACATTTCATATTCTAATAGTATTCTACATTTTTCAGAAATCTCATGATCCTTGCAACTAGCACCCATCAGCTATCACATCATGGTCGAATCAGCTATTTCCACTGGAAATCAGACTGAGTTGTCATATTTTCCTTCTCTCCTAAAGTACAATTTTGCATATCTTTGAGCAAAGGTTTTGTGAATATCTTATCAGAATACCATTCTTTTTTACAGTTTTTCACAAAAAGAACCAAGAGAATCTTGCAGAAAAGAAGATACACATTTTGAGGAACATGAAGTAAGCACAGAAAGTATCTCATTAAAAACTGTTGGAAAATATATGTTTAATACATTGCTAGGGTTTGCATATACTGTGTTGCTGAACCATCTCAAAGATTCATGTGTATTAAAGTATTGCTATATTTATTTTAAAGAATAGAAATTGTGTATCAGAGAATTAAAATATGTTTAACAATAGGATTCTCCCAAGTAAACAATAATAACAACTATAGACGAGGTATACCTAGGTTAAACTGTTATTGATGCTGATTAAAAATACTGAGCAATGTTATTTTAAAAAACAAATATAAAAAGTTGCCATAACAGAATATTTCAGGAAAGGTATTTTTAAGCTACATTCAAAGTAAGCTACATTACTACATATAGTAATTTAAAATGTTCTCCATACATAATTTAGGACATCTCTTTGATTTTGAAAAAAATAGGTGAAAGAGCAATCTTACTATATTATATTTTTCAGTCAATTAATTACAATACAAATTTGAAAAGTATGTTTTTGCTAGGGTATGGAAGGGGGAAAGTGGTAAGGTATATTCTCTCTGCTGTGCTTTGAATTTCATGTATCCTTAAGATTACTTGATTCATAATAAGACATTTTTGAAAATGCTGGTCAAGAAAATAAAGTTGTATTCACTTCTAAACTTACAATAACTTTGTATAATACTTCTCTCTCTTTTCTCTAAATCTTACTATAAGAATCCATATTATTTTGTTTTTTTTCCTTTTGGCTAGATTTTAATTTCTGCAATTGTACTTAGTTGTGATGAGATGTCATTCTCTGTCTACCTAGAAATAAGATGGTACTTGACTTTGGGAGTTTGTCATTGATTAAATTGTCATAGTCTATTTGAAGCATAAATAGTGCCTTTGGTCATTGTTCTTTTTCTTCTTTGGAAAGTGACCTCTGTGAATAATTGCATGGCCCAAATGTGTCAAAATGAAGAGAAAGCAGCATTCCTAACCATGAACATTTTATAACCTATTTGTCTCTGCTGTCTTGAGCAGCTTTACAAAAATGAAACATTTCAAAATTGTTTTGCAGATTCAAAGAATTATTCTTAGGTGTAAGATAAATTTAGTATAGAACTATAGAGTTTATTGATAGTCTTCATTTTCCCACCAATTTAAATGTGTTAATATGATTATATTACACTTCTAAGAAGGATTATAAAACATTTGGGACTTTGGGCTTTAAAAATATGCAAAGATAATGGATTCTAAAGTGTAAGGACATTTTAAAATGTATTCATTATATCATTTTTTTGGCACTTCAGGAAAATTTAAGCATTTCTTCATGGAAAAGTATGAGTAATATTTTCTCAAGGTGCTTTTAAAAATACATCATTTTTTACTTGAAGAAATTTATATTAATGTAGGTATATAAGAACTGTCACAAGTATTGATTGTACCAGTACTTATTTGCATATTAGTATTTTTATAAATTTAACTCTTATTGCCTACATTCTGATTTATAAATATTTTGCAACTTTAATCTTTGACAATATTTAAAATCATAATTTCTCAATGACCATGATTAAATTACAAAAGATAGCTTCTTATACTGCACGAAGTTTATACTGGGTTGGCCTAAAAGTGTCACTGTGTTTTTCCAAAAGATGGCTCTTGTAGCATTGTTTTCAATTTCATTCAAAACAATGTTTTTAGATTGCATAAGCACATATTTAAAGAAGAACATCAAAACTGGTGATTTTTGTGTAGCATTTTATTATTGAAGATAAAAAAGTAATATTTTTGGCTTACTATGCTTTATTATTTCAAGAAAGGAAAAGATACAACTAAAACACACAAAAAGATTTGTGCACTTTTTGGAGAAGGTGCTGTGACTGGTCTAATGTGACAAAAGTGGTTTGTGAAGTTTTCTGCTAGACATTTCTATCTGGACAATGTTCCATGGTCAAGTAGATCAATTGAAGTTGATAGAGACTAAATATATAAAACAAATGAGAACAGTCAAGTTTATAACCTGCAGGAGATAGCTGACATATTCAAATATCCAAATCAATCACTGAAAATCATTTGCACCAATTTGGTTATGTTAATCACCTTGAATGGATATTTGGATTCGACATGAGGCAAGACAGGAAAAAAAAAACAAAAACTTTTTCACTGTATTTCCAAATATCATTCTCTACTTAAACTAACAAAAATCTTCCATTCTTGAAACAAATTGTGATGAGTGAAGAAAAGTGGACACTGTGCAATAAGGTGGAACTAAAGAGATCAAGGTGCAAGTGAAATAAGTCACACCAACCACAGTAAAGTCTGATCTTCATCCAAAGAAGATGATGATGTACATATGATGGTATTGGAAGGGAGCCCTTTAATATGAGATCCTTCCTGAAAACCAAATGATTATTTTCAACAAATGAAAGAAGCATTGAACAAAATTGTCCAGGATTAAACCACAGCAAATCCATAAACTGCCATCAAATTGGCCCTGGAGTGCAAAATGAAGCAGGTCAAAAGCTAACAGAGTTTTGCTGAGAGCTCTCTGATCATAACAAACACACTCTTCCAATGACACAAGAGATGAGAGTACATGTGGACATCACAGATGGTCAATATTGAGATCAAATTGATTATTTTCTTTGCAGCTGAAGATGGAGAAGCTCTATACAGTCAGCAAAAACAAGACTGGGAGCTGACTGTGGCTCAGATCGTGAAGTGCGTACTGAAAAATTCAGATTAAAATAGAAGAAAGTAGGGAAAACAACTAGGCCATTCACGTAAGATCTAAATCAAATTCCTTACAATTATACAGTGGAAGTGATAAACAGATTCAAAGGATTAGGTTTGATAGACAGAGTGCCTGAAGAACAATGGACAGAGGTTTCTAACATTGTACAGGAGGTGATGATCAAAACCATCCCCAAGAAAAAAGAAAGGCAAAGAGGCAAAAAGGCAGTCTGACAAGGTCTTGAAAATAGCTGAGAAAAGAAGAGAAGTGAAAAGCAAGGGAGAAAAGGAAAGATATATCCATTTGAATGCAGTGTTCCAAAGAATAGCAAGGAGAGATAAGAAAACCTTCCTAAGTGTTCAATGCAAAGAAATAGAGGAATACAATAGACTTGGAAAGACTAGAGATCTCTTCAAGAAAATTAGAGATACCAAGGGAATATTTCATGCAAAGATGGGCAAAATAAAGGGCAGAAATGGTATGAATCTAACAGAAGCAGAAGATATTAAGAGGAGGTGGCAAGAATACACAGAAAAACTGTACCAAAAAAAAATTTTTTTTTAATGACCCAGATAAACAAGATGCTGTGATCACTTATCTAGAACCAGACATCCTGCAGTGTGAAGTCAAGTGGGACTTAGGAAGCATCACTAATAACAATGCTAGTGGAGGTGATATAATTTCAGCTGAGCTATTCGAAATCCTGAAAGATGATGCTGTGAAAGTGTTGCACTCAATATGTCAGCATGTTTGGAAAACTCAGCGGTGGCTACAGGACTGGAAAAGGTCAGTTTTCATTCCAATCCCAAAGAAAGATAATGTCAAAGAATGTTCAAACTACCACACAGTTGTACTCATCTCACATGCTAGTAAAGTAATGCGCAAAATTCTCCAAGCTATGTTTCAGCAGTACATGGACTAAGAACTTCCACAAGTTCAAGATAGATTTAGAAAAGGCAGAGGATCCAGAGATCAAATTCCCAACATCCGTTAGATTATACAAAATGCAAGAGAATTCCAGAAAAAACATCTATTTCTGTTTCATTGACTAAAGCCTTGAGAGTGTGGATCACAATTCAAGAAATGGCAATACCAGACCGCCTTACCTGCCTCCTGAGAAATCTGTATGCAGGTCAAGAAGCAACAGGTAGAACTGGAGCTGGAACAATGGACTAGTTCCAAATAGGGAAAGGAATACATCAAGGCTGTCTATTGTCACCCTGCTTATGTAACTGCTATGCAGAATGCATCATGAATAGTGTCTTGGTGGATGAAGCACAAGCTGAAATCAAGACTGTCAGAAGAAATATCAATAATCTCAGACATACAGATGACACTACCCTCGTGGCAGAAATCAAAGATGAATGTAGGAGACTCTTGATAAAAGTGAAATAGAAGAATGAAAAGCTAGCTTAGACCTTAACATTCAAAACACTAACTCATGGCACCTGGTTCCATCACTTTATAGCAAATAGATGGGGAAATTGGAAGCAATGACAGATTTTTTTCCTTGGGCTCCAACATTACTGCAGATTGTGACTGCAGCTTCAAAATTAAAAGATTCTTTCTCCTTTGAAGAAAAGCTATGACCAATCTAGACAGCATATTAAAAAGCAGAGACATTATTTTGCTGACAAAGGTCTGTCTAGTCAGAGCTGTGTTTTTTCCAGTAATAATGTATGGATGTGAGAGTTAGACCATAAAGAAAGCTGAGTGCCAAAGAATTGATGCACTTGAACTGTGGTGTTGGAGAAGACTCTTGAGAGTCTGTTGACTGCAAGGAAATGAAACCAGTCAATCCTAAAGGAAAACAGTCCTGAATACTCTTTGGAAGGACTGATGCTGAAGACGAAGCCTCCAATACTTTTACTATCTGATGCGAAGAACTGACACCTTGGAAAAGACCCTGATCCTAGGAATGATTTAAAGCAGGAGAATGGGATGACAGAGGATGAGATGGTTGGATAACATCACTGACCCAATGGTCATGAGTTTGAGCAAGCTCTGGGAATTGGTGATGGACAGGGAAGCCTGGCATGCTGTGGTCCATGGGTGACAGAGTTTGACACGACTGAGCGGCTGAACTGAACCTAACTGAATCTTTCATCAAGATAGCACATATTCCTTTGCAGGCCAGGCAAAAACTGTTACAACTTGGCTGGGAAGTTCTGATTTATCTATTATATTCTTCAGACATTGAACCTTCAGATTTCGGTTTATTTTAGTCTTTACCAAGTTTGCATAATGGAAAAAAACCCTCTGGGTTGTTTTTAATCTGGCAGGACTGAAATAAAACCTGTTATCTAAATCATGCCAAATTTCAACGTGTTAGGTTATGGTCCTGCATATAAATGATCAATATTGTACAAGTGGTTTTCAATGTAAACGTAAATGTAGTAGGTGGAGTAATGAGCATTGGTAAACTTATTGACATTAGCAAAATTGAAAGGTAAGAATGAAGGGTATAGGACTTAAGAGAGAAGTTAGAATCAAGAGAACCAACTGAGGAAAAGGGAGTGCTCCAGAAGAGCATTCAAAGAATTAGAAATATGAAGGGATGCTGTTACTATGGAAAAAATAATTTATGCAAATATTTAAAACTTAAATATTAGATAAATCTAAGGTACATGACTATTTTATGCAATTTTACTGCTGCCAGATGATATAAAACAATCACATTGTGAAGATGACTGTGCATATATAATTATAATCTTAAGCAGAGACCACTTGGATCCATAAGCACCCCGTGATGGGAACATACATCCCTCCTTTTGCCACATTCACTTGGCATTTAGCTGTGTGACTAGTAGACATTGGGAACTATGCCAAGTACAAAAATAAGAATGCAAATTTGGAAATTAAGGCCCCTCCTCCTCTGCTTGCACTTTTGTAAGAAATTGACAGTAAACAAATAAAACACATACTACTTTCAGAGGCAGGAAAATGTGTTATGAAGGAATAACAGAAGTCCCAATGGTGGGATAAAAACTGAACTGGTAAAGGTCACTTTAAATGGCACCCGCAAGGTGACATTTTTACTGGAGCACCTCAAAAACCAGTCTTTGAAGAACTATCTTTATAGTTACTAAATGTAAATCATGTCAAGGCCTAGAGGAAGTGAAGAGTTTATGTTTAGAAAACCCAAAAGAGACCAGTATGTCTAAATGAGAGCAGTGTGTAGGAAATAAAATAGTTTGTGTTTGCAGAAGTGAGAAACAGCCATAGTACATTCAGCTGTATAGCTGTGATTAAATACTACATTTTCATTTGAGGTCAATGGGAGTACACTGATCAGTTTAAATAAAAAGATGACATTATTTTATTAAAACATCACTCTGGCTAAAGCATAGAGAGTTAATCGAATATTATAAGAATGAAAACAAGAGATCAGTTAGAAGAGGTTTCTAGGAACTCTCAAGGAGGCTTGAACTAAAATGATGTGAGCAAATATTCACAATACATCTTTAAGGTGAATGGGTATCAGGGATCACATCTGGGTGAGGAAAAGGACACAAACTAACTATGAGAATGCTGTGGTTTGTTTATTAGGTACAATATAAAATACAGGAAAGTGAATCACAATTATGTATCTTTATAAATTTAAAAAACATTTGACATTTAGATACCCACACAATCACCCACATTTATTACATATTTTGTGAGATAGTACTCTGAAGAAGCCCATATTTTGCTTGCTTTATAAATTAAATAAATGTTCATATTTATTACCAGCTTGTGATATTTCATAGCCACCCTGTAAATATAGTCTGCTGCACTCAACCAAATGAGGCACTTTTACTCTCATGAGATCTTTTTCTGAACAGAGACAACATAGAAACAAGTTTTATGGCCATGCTAACAACAAATATTCCTGGGAATAGTCTCCCAATCTGTCCTTGTGTTATTTTACCCAAGTTTTAAAATTTCACTGGTTGGAGAATAAAGAAATGGATGGTTGTGTGCTGTGGATTTAACCCTTCATTATCTTGCAGTTACAAGAGTTATTTTCACTGACATGTGTGTAGAAATGCATGCCTACTTTATATGGATTTGTGTTTATTGGCAGGACCTAGAAGTAAGACTAAAAATGTGTTAAGGTTATAAATAGCTTCTAATACACTTGCATTTCCTTAATCAGAGGAGCTGAGCTTTACTTTGTGAATAATTGGTTTACATTATTGTTATCACCATATCTATCACCACTCCCTTATCTTTATAATTTGTGTTCTAGAAGGAAAATTCTTTGAAACAAATATGCAGCTGTCACCACTTAACCACATGTATGAGAAGCATAGTAGATATACAAAACTACTTTAGTGAATAAATGAGTAGAAGACTTTGAATTTTCTCATGCACATTTCTGATGCATTGTTAAGTGGAAAAGGTAGGTTTGAACAATGTAATGAAAATAAAAAAATGAAGGTGCTAGTCACTCAGTTGTGTCTGACTCTTTGCAACCCCATGGACTGTAGCCTACCAGCCTCCTCTGTCCATGGGATTCTTCAGGCAAGGAGACTGGAGTGGGTTGCCATGCCCTTCTCCAGGGGATCTTCCTCACCCAGGGTTCAAACTAGGATCTCCTGCATTGCAGGCAGATTCTTTACAGTCTGAGCCACCAGGGAAGTCCCAACTATGTAATGTATAATATCAATTTGATTTAAATTATGCATAGAAATAAAGCATATCATCAAAGATGCTAATTAAACATATAATTGCAAAAATCATACTAAACCTAATTATAAGATTCTTACATCATCCTTTATTTTGTAATTTGTATTTCTCCTCCTTATCTGGATGTGTTCAACACTGTAGCTCTATGTTCAACAGTACAACTCCTTCCTGATGAGGAAAAAAAAAAAATCTTTATGTAAACCAAACTGTGAAAGATTCCAAGGATTTTAGAGACTCACACCAAAAACTGATAATTTTGATTGAAAGAGGAAAAGCAGCCAAGTAATAAAATTTTCTTGAGTTATCAGAGAAACCTAGCAAAAGGTCACTCAGTCTAATTCAACTATGATCTATATAATCTAATTATGCTCATTTCTAAAGTAAATATGCTATTTGCACTGCATTGGTATGCAGATTACAAAGTGTTATTATAGGATTAAAAATGGAATGCTGGTTACCACTTTGTATGAAAAAAGACCTATAAATACTCTTCAGCTTCACTTTTATGCGGCTAGAATTTAGTGCACACTGAAAGTCTTAGCCAGTAGAGTTCCAGATAGTGAAGTCAGCTAACTGAGCAGGGATGCTAAATAACGCCACTCAAGTGCAATTTCAGGCTCATCTCTTCATTTATTGCATTTTCTTTCAACCATCAGAAATATGAAGTTAGTAAATCTCATGTTCCATCCCTCTAACAATTAAAGTAGGTTTTGTTTTAATCAATTACAATAAAATTCCTTTTATGGGAATCAAATTACTGAGTTTATTATTTTTTTTGAGATTTGGTGCATATACTTTCATACTGCATTTATACATGTAGCTAGGATTTAAATGCCTTGCTTGCAGGAACCGTGTGAAACATACTTTGTGGATTCTGGCAGGGTTAATATTTGTTTCTATAGTCAGTACTATTCTGGTTTAGCAGCTACATTAGCAATGACACTTTAACATGATTTTCAAGTAATTCATTACTTCCCTTTCTTATGCATTAAATTTAATATAGCTTGCAGGTTCTAATTCATCTTCATGCATACTAATAAATTGTGCACTACAAATAAATTCTGCATTAGTTTTAAAGCAATTTCACTTCATCTATATATCAAATATGAAGTCGCTGGTTGGTTTGTAGCTAGCTGCAAATAAGTCCAGGATCTTATCTATGTTCTTACATGATCAATGACTATAATAACCCATTTTTGTGCAGATGACATATTCCCTTTAATATTTTTAAAAGAGAAAATATATATTCACATATATATGTATATATGTATGTATATGTATTTACTAAGGCAAAATTCTTCAGGACACCAGTCTAGAATATAAATGAACTCAGTGAAAGCATCTTAAAATTTATATGCCATACTAGAATGATTTTCTCCTTCTCTATCTGGGCTTTATAACTAGAACTACAGAGGAAAGAAAATCTCCAGTCCTCACCCCTTTTGGATCCTTCTATCAAATTGGTTTAGTGCTGGCAGCCTTTGCTGCTGTTGAATGTTTTTCTTAAACAGTTTTCACAGCTAAGAAAAGAAGGATACAAACTGGCAACAATGTTTACTGGGGGAGGGGTAGAAAGCACCTAACACAAATGCATACAGAAACAATATAATATGCATATATAGTGTTTTACCATATAAAAAGCACTTTCACATATATCATTCTATTTGAATCTTAGAACCATGTTTTTGATTGAAATATAACTGACATATGACATTGTGTAAGTTTAAGGTGCCCAATGTGTCGAGGTGATACATTTATGTATTGAAATATGATTGCCACTGTGGCATTAGCTACCATCTCCATCAGGTCACATAATTATAACTTTTTTCCCATGAGAACACAAGATATAATCTTTCAACAACTTTTAAATGTATAATACATTATTATTAACTCTAATTACAGTGCTGTGCATCAGAGGTCCAGGACTTACTCATTTTCTAATTGTAAGTTTGTACCCTTTAACATTGTCTCATTTCCCACCCTTCCTTCACTGGGGCCCATCATTCTACTTTCTGCTTCTATAAGTTCACCTTTTTATGCTTCACTGTAAGTTATACTATACAGTGTTTTCTTCATTTGAATTCTTTTTTGATATACTGACCTTATCCATGTCACAAATGGGCAGGGTTTTCTTCTTCTCATGGCTGAATAATATTTTGTTTTATATTAGTACCACATCTTCTTTATCCATTCATCTACTGACAGGCATTTAAGTTGTTTCCAGATCTTGGCTATTGTGAAATACACTGCTATCAACACGGATGTGAAGACATTTCTTTGATATCTTGTTTTTATTTCCTTTGGATATATATCCAAAAGTGGGCTTCCTAAATCATATGATGGCTCTATTTTTCATTTTTTGAGGAACTTCTATGTGGAATAACAATCCCAATCTACATGGAAAAAATTATTAAAAAGTTTTAACGCCACATGAACTCAATGTTGTGTGTGCATGTGTGCTTAGTCACTTCAATCATACCCGATTCTCTGCAACCCTATGGAACATGGCTTGCCAGGCTCCTCTGTCCATGGGATTCTCTAGGCAAGAATAGGAGTGGGTTGCCATTTTCTTCTCCAAGTCAATGTTGAAACATAATCAAGTTTGTCTAATAAAAAATATTTTTTCCTCACCACATAGCACTTTATTCTTTGCTTCTATCTGTTTATCCCACATAAAATGTGGATTAAACATGGCATGTGGACCAGCAGCATTGGCATTACCTGAAAGCTTAATAGAAACCCAGAATACAGAGCTCATCCCAGGTTATAGGTAAGTAGCTTGAAGCTTGAAAAACACGATTTTCAAAGGAACAAAATCAATTGCAGAAAAAATTCCTTTGGAATAAGACTTAAATATATGTATATATAAACATAAATAAGTTTCAGTAAGATAGAAAAAATTGAACCAGAATTTACATGAAAAAGTATACACACACATACACACACACCTATTTTTCCTACATACAGAATTTTTGAAGTTCTGTAATATTTATAATACTTCTTCCACCCATTTATTTTTGGCAGTATATTTACTGTGTCAGCAAAGTATATGAGCAATGGGGGAGACTCTGTATCTAAAGAAGTTTCTGAACTGTGAGAAATTGAGGAAATGAGGAAATGAAAATTTGAACAATAGAAACAGTGCTTATAAAATCTGTGTATTACGTGCCAAACTGTAGTTTGAAGATTATGACAAGCAAGCTTATAATTAAACTAAATAGTTTATCTGATCTGCTACCTGACTCTAATACAAGGAAGTGACTAGTTCTACATATAGTTACATCAAAATTTCCTAGCTCATTAAGGTAAATGGAATTTATTTCATAATCAATGTATAATCATTTTAAGATAATCCTTTTGTTGTCCTTGTAAACATATCAGCCATTACTTTTCCATTATTTCTGAAGTAAAGTACCAAGAATTTTACTGTCCTAATATTTACTCTCGGTTTTAATTTCTGTGCAAATTATTTACGGTCAGTCATTGGTATACCTTACAAAACTATGACTGGGCAGGCCTCTTGCAAATGCTCAGCACAAAATATGTGCTTAGACTGTGGACATAATTTGTTTGCTGATGTGGAGAATTACTTGGAGACTCACTTGGAGGATTACTCTCCTAACACAATCAATGTTGAGGCACAGGGGATTTTTTAGATGACGCTGGGGAAGAGCTGGTTTTTTTGCAGTTAGAGATCAGGCTGAGAAAGATTAAGTAGATAGATAGAAACTAACCTGTGTGTATTTTTATTTGTTGTATCATGTTAAATGGGCAACATATCTTGGCTTTTGGCCAGCCTTATTCACTTTTTTTTTTTAATAATTGAATGTTAGTTTGATTTTGGATTTAAGTCTAAACTTTGCATTTTTTACTGACCTATAGAATATTCACAGCACTGCTTTAAGTGAAATCATCAGCTTATTCTTACTCATTTAACTGCTGCTGATTAAATTTAACTATATATATTGAAATTCTGTCACTCCAGACAATAAGAGATAGTGGATAACTATTCATAATAATAAGTCATCACTCTGAAATATCTGGCTCACATATTCTATTTAGTAAAAATTCTATACAAACTTTTGTATTTTTCTAATTCAGTAATAAACCAAAGCAAAAAGCAAAATTTAAAATTTCCGCCTTTTCTATTCTCTATGTCTATATTTTTCATTGCTGCCCTGCAGAAAGGTTCATCAGTAGCATCTTTCTAGATTCCATACATATGCACTAATATAATTTGGTTTTCTCTTTCTGACTTACTTCACTGTGTATACTGGGCTGAAAAGACTTGTGTACAAAATGGAGGAGAGGGTGGGATGAATTGAGAGTAGCATTGAAACATATACATTCCTATATGCAAAATTAGATAGCCGTTGGAAATTTACTGTATGATGCAGGGAGCTCAAACCTGGTGCTCTGAAGCTCAGCCATATACCTACGGCTGATTCATGTTAATGTATAGTAGAAACCAACTCAATATAGTGAAACAATTATCCTCCAATTAAAAATAGATTTTTTTAAACTTCCCCATTTTCATGGAAAATATTTTCTTATTCTTATTAGCTGGAAATTACCTATATGCTATATGTTTGGGACAGGGCAACATTTTTAAGTCTTAATAAATTGGAAAACTTAGAGGCAAATATGTTATACATAGAATCACAAAGTTTGAATATCTCAAAAAGAATGAGTTCAAATTCTCCTTTTGTAGATCCAGAAACCTATATTCTAATTAAGATAACAAACTTGTAGCAATGTAGACATTGTGATTCTTATATATTTTATCTTAAACCAGTAGAGCAGTGCTTCTGAAAATTGAATATACATATGGATCCCAATGAGATTTTCTTAAAAAGTTGATCAGGGTTGCAGCAAGTTCACACTAAAGGCTTCTGTAGTTTGATTACTGACAAAAATTGGAATAATCAGGCTCTAGAGAGCATGCCCAATTTCTTGAATAATGATACAAACTGATGGAGTATACTATCTTGCCTTTTTAATCTTGAAGGTCATTTCTGGTGGCATATTATATTTTGCTGTTTTTACTATCAGATGCATTATTTTCTTGTGTCTTTTTTCAAATTTCACCACTACAAAATTTGTGAAGCTGGATCTGTGCTGTTCTCCTCTTTATGTTTATATTACCTGATTCTTACCTTTAAAACATTTCAAGCACCACAGTTGCAATTTTTTAAGCTTTTTCACAGATTATATTTCTCTTCAGAAGAAACCCAGTAGTAGCCTTACATTAAGACAGTTTTGCTACGTGGCCCTTTCTTATTTTTGACCTAGTCTGGTTATTAGCCTTAGCTAACCATTTTTAAACTTATTATTAACATTATTCTTTCTTTCTGACATAATCCATCCCTTAACCATGTTAGGTAAACTCTGTATGTTATAGGTTGAATTTTATCTTTCCAATAAGTAAATACTGAAGTCTTAGCCCCTATTACCACAGAATATGACTTTATTTGAAATAGGCCAGAAGCAATTATTTAAGATGACATTGTGCTTGAGTAGAATGGACCCTTAATCCAATATGACTAGTACTCTTATAACATAACAAACATAAGAAGTTTAAGGCACACAGGGAAAATTCCATGTGTTAATAATAAGGAAGCAAGCAAGAGAGTGGGATTATGCAGCTACAAGTCAAGAAATGCTGAAGCTTGCCAGAAAGTCACCAGAATATGGCAAGACTGAAGAACCTATAGGGAAGGTAATAATGTCCTATATGATCACATCTAGTAAACATCAGATACACTCACACTGTTACAGGAATATTGGTCTTTATTCTTTAATAGAAACAGTTTTGTTGCTGTTGCTGTTTACTCTTTTAAGTCATGCCTGACTCTTTTGTGATCCCCCTGGATTGCAGTCTGTCAGGCTCCTCTGTCCTTGGGTTTTCCCAGGCAGGAAAATTGGAATTGGCTGCCATTTCCTTTTCCAGGGGAACTTTGAGACACAGGGATTGAATCTGCATCTTGTTTCCTGCATTGGCAGGCAGATTCTTTGCCAGTGAGCCACCAAGGAAGCCCCAGGGGCTTTATTTATAAGAAAGTAATAGATAATAAATGAAAGAAGTTGATGTTTCTTAGGCATGTTTTTGGGGAAACAGTCCCTCCCTCTTTTTCTCTTGTTTTTAAATAGCATAATTAGAGTTTTCTTTGTGGAAGGAGTTTAAAGTAAACAATAAAAAAACAATAGAGGGAAAAGATGCTATTAAGTTTTTCTTTTTTAAGCCATTCATTGGTTAATAAATTTTAAAGGTGTCTTTGAAACCAATTTAAAGTTTTGAAAGGAAGAGAGCTTTGTTAACAAAGTCCTTTATCTTCCAAATTTATTTTAATTAAGAAATGATCACTGTTTCACCTAAAAGGCATTTCAACAAAAAGCAAGTGGCCCCTTAAACCTCTGGAAGATGCTGGGCCATTTACATTACCCTCATCAATATATTTAATATCCTAAAGGCACAGTCTTAAAAGAAAAAAATGATAACCCATCAGCTCATGGCATATTTCAAAGATTTTGCTTACTGTGAAATCATATTAATTTATCATTGTGAGTATACCTATTTTATTCATTTTTTAAATTAATTTTTGATTGAAGGATAATTTCTTTACAGAATTCTGTTGTTTTCTGTCAAACCTCAACATAAATCAACCATAGGTATTTTATTCGTTTTTAAAATATAAAGTTAAGATGTGTAGTGAAAGTTTCTTTGCTTTATGTAATTGCAATGTGGGCTATAGAGTGACTGCACCGAATAGTCACTACTGTTACCTCAAAGCCCATAGACATATTTGAGTTTGATAGGCTTGCAAGTATCCATGGGATAGATAACATTTTAAAATGAAATGGAAGCTGCATGTTTATCACAACTAAACTAGAATAAAGGTAATTTGTTTCTGCCTGTTGCTGCTTCTAACAAATTCCTATTTGGTGAAAGTTTTACAGATTTACATTTGTAAATTTAATTATACATTTCTGAGCTTTGAAGTATTTTTTTTTGCAAAATACATAATAAAATTGGAGAGTTATGATGGATTACTAACCAATGGAAAGCTAATATAAAAAAATTTCATATATTCATTATTCAATGTTAATATAATTTAATATTACATGCTACACTATTAGTAAAAATTTAATGCAGATGCTCAAATATATATTTCTGATGCTTTAATTGTGAAATGGTATATTTTGGAAACTTGAGGAGAAAATCATCTGCCATAGCATAATGGAAGAATAATTTGCTTGTCTTTCCCTTACCTTAATTGCTTTATAAAAATAAAATAGCATTAGCAACTTATATAGAGGAATTAATTATCTAGATAGTTGTGTATCAATCTGATACTGTATTAACTTTTTAAAAATAGAAAGCAAATGTGTGCTTTATTCATACATTTTAGACAAGCTATATTTTAATATATTATATGTAATAGCTGGGTATTCAAAAAGCAGATATATATTTGTCTCTCATGTTCAGTGGATGAGATGGCTGAATTTTATTTTATATTTCAATCTTTTAAAGTAATAAAAAATGATGATGCTTTAGATATTTTTGAAATCATAATGAAACCATTATGGTACCGTCTGTCTTCTTCATTACTGCTTAGTATGCCCCTGACATATAATAACTAATCAATAAATACATATAGGATGAATACATTAATAAAATTTGAGATTGTAATAGAAGAAAAACTAGAACTAAGGGCTTCAAATATGATCAGCAAGTCAAAAACTGTTTTAGTCTTTCCCATATCTTAGAAATTTCAGAAGTAAATGAACTTGCAGTCTCAACATAATTATCTTTCACAACTATTAAATAAAATAGCTTTCTCTATTTAATTTTAATTGGAAAATATATATATTATCTAAAATTAGTTAGATTATATTTGAATTTCTTTCAAAGGTATACATTAAATTAAAGCAGTTATATGTTTAGATTTTTTAGGTTAACCTTCTTATCAAATATAAATTAGGGATGTCTGTGCTTTAGACTTAACTATTTAACATTATTAACATTCTCTTTTATCTTCAGTAGCCACATTTTCAAAAATAATCTATAGTAATATACTACGCTATTTCAGTTTATACAAATAAATATTAGCTGGTAGCCATAATCTAGTTATAACTTAATTTTGTGATGCTTAAAGTGTCTTCCTGGTTAGAACTCTGATGCTCAAATATGCCTGGAAGCTAGAAAATAATAATAAAATTGTCAGCCTGGACTCTTATTTTGGAAACTTAAAATTTGAAGTAGTTTTAAAGGCATAAAAGTAAATATTTTAAAAAAACTAATGGAATTATTTCAGATATAAAATTTTAAGTTACACGAACATCTCTATAAAATATATATAGGTAGAAATAGATGACTTATAGTGAAATACATATATTTTGAATTCTCTTAAAAACAAAGCAAAAGACATATTTGTGGTAAAAAATAATATAAAGTTCAAAAAATAAAAGTGCAGGAAAGAATATTTTAAAACATGTCTTAACTGTGGAAATACTCTCTTCACTTGTATGTTAAAGAAGTACTACTTTGAGAGATTTTCTTAAGATTATCTACTTTGCAGTTTGCAAGGTTTTTAGTGTATATTTCAGCATTCTTTTATGTATTTATTTGTCTTTTAAACCTTGGCAAAATGTTAAGTTCAACAGAGCAAGAACTGCTTAGGACAATCAAATCACATCTGATTAACGTTCTGGTAGATGTTACTGGTATTGCTTTTGAATGACTTTCATAATGCTAATGGGAAGTTTTTAATTGAATAATAATGTTAAAATGTCACTTTCTGTCCAATACAGAGACTGTTCTTTGGGTTTCTAATAAGCTGAATATATGTTACTTTTAACCTCATTTATTTGGAGAATAATGCATATAATTCATTGACAATCTAGAGGTTACTAGAATGCTGAAAAGAATACACCAGATATACTAGAATGCATTAGACAGTGTAAGTTCCACCTGAAGACTGGTAGTTAGTCTACCATATATGCTACTTAAATTGCTTACAGGATTTGAATAAACTATGTATAGCTTAATACTGTCATCCATGTGATGGACATAATAATATTTGTTCTCTTTGACATGCACATGTCAAGCTCAAATGAAAACTACTTGTGAATGAAGGGTGTGTTCTTCTGTGAAGAAACTGACATGGCAATGAATGCTGAAAAGGAAGAGGAGTAAATTTGATAGCAACAGTGACAGATGTTTAGATAGACAGAACAAAAAAGCTTTTAAAACTAAACATATGAAAGAAAAGTAAGAATCTTATAACAGCCTTAGCTTTTTGCCTTTTCTAGGGTTCTGCTGAATCTACATCTATAATTTTTCTGCTATCTAAAGAATTGTTTAAGTTTTCTTGATTTTGTCATTTTATTCTCTTTGTTACTTAAGCTACTGTATATTTATTCTTAAATTGCTCATGAAAACACTTGATTTAACAAAGACAAAGTGATCAATGCAAAGAAATAGAGGAAAATAATAGAATGGGAAAGACTAGAGATCTTTTCAAGAAAATTAGAGATACCAAGGGAACATTCCATGCAAAGATGGGCACAATAAAGGACAGAAATGGTATAGACCTAACAGAAGCAGATGATATTAAGAAGAGGTGGCAAGAATACACAGAAGAACTATACAAAAAAGATCTTCATGACCAAGATAATCACGATGGTGTGATCACTCACCTAGAGTCAGTGTGAAGTCAAGTGAGCCTCAGGAAGCATCACTACGAACAAAGCTAGTGGAGGTGATGAAATTCCAGTTGAATTATTTCAAATCCTAAAATTGATGCTGTTAAAATGCTGTAGTCAATATGCCAATGAATTTGGAAAACTCAGCGGTGGTCAAAGGACTGGAAAAGGTCATTTTTCATTCCAAACCCAAAGAAAGGCAATGTCAAAGAATATTCAAACTACTACACAATTGCAATCATCTCACATGCTAACAAAGTCATGGTTAAAATTCTCCAAGTCAGGCTTCAATAGTATGTAAACCACAAAATTACAGATGATCAAGCTGGATTTAGAAAAAGCAGAGGAACCAGAGATCAAATTATCAACATCCACTGGATCATAGAAAAAACAAGAGAGTTCCAGAAAAACATCTACTTCTGTTTATTGACTATGCCAAAGACTTTGACTGGGTGGATCACAACAAACTGTGGAAAATTCTTCTTCAAGAGATGGTAATACCAGAACACTTTACCTGCATCCTGAGAAATCTGCATGCAGGTCAAGAAGCAACAGTTAGAACTGGACATAGAACAACAGTCTGATTCCAAATTGGGAAAAGAGTAAATCAAGGCTGCATACTGCCACCCTGTTCATTTATCCTATATGCAGAGTACATCATGCAAAATGCTGGGCTGGGTGAAGCACAAACTGGAATCCAGATTTCTGGGAGAAATATCAATAACCTCAGATATGCATATGACACCATCCTTATGGCAGAAAGTGAAGAACTACAGAACCTCTTGATGAAAGTGAAAGAGGAGAGTGAAAAAGTTGGCTGAAAGCTCAACATTCAGAAAACTATGATCATGGCATCTGGTCCCATCACTTCATGGAAAATAGATGGAGAAACTGGAATCAGTGAGTTTATATTTGGTGGTTCCAAAATCACTGTGGATGGTGACTGCAGTCATGAGATTAAAAGACTCTTGCTCCTTGGAAGAAAAGCTATGACCAACCCAGACAGCATATTAAAAAGCAAAGACATTACTTTGCCAACAGAGATCTGTCTAGTCAAAGCTATAGTTTTTCCAGGAGTCATGTATAGATTTGAAAGTTGGACTATTAAGAAATCTGAGCACCAAAGAATTGATGCTTTTGAACTATGGTGTTGGAGAAGACTGTTGAGAGTTCTTGGACTGCAAGGAGATCCAACCAGTCAATCATAAAGGAAATCAGTCCTGGATATTCATTAGAAGGACTGATGCTGAAGCTGAAACCCCAGTACTTCGGCAACTGACTCATTGGAAAAGACCCTGATGCTGGGAAAGATTGAAGGCAGGAGGAGAAGGGGATGACAGAAAATGAGATGGTTGGATGGACTCATCAACTCAATGCACATGAGTTTGAGTAAGCTCTGGGTGTTGGTGATGGACAGGGAAGCTTGTCATGCTGCAGTCCATGGGATCACAAAGTCAGAATTACTGAGCGACTGATCTGAACTGAACTGAACCAGAATAAGATGAAGACATTTGGGTGAGTTACCTCATCATGCCATTTATATTATTTCCCTCTTCTATTTTAATTCTTCCTTTTTTCTAAACTTCCTTTTTTAATACAATTATTCAAATTATTTCTACTGACAATGTTTATTCTGATTTACCTATATTTTACTAGTCTCTGTTCACCTTTTCTTCTTTCGTCCATCCTAGTCAGTCTGTTAAATTTCTTATTTCCCTTTGGAAAATAAAGTTAAATCATACAACTAGGAATAAGCAGAGACTATTCCTTCCACAATTACTATAGCAAGTGAGGCAACCACTACCATTTGCTTTGGCAGAGACTCAAAGTTTTAAAGACTTCAGGTGTGTTCTGCCTGGATGTTGTTGGCATGGGGAAGCTATGGGAAGACTAAGCAGAAGTGGGGTTTCTTACATAATTACTTGGGAAAGCATATTTGGTTTTATCTGTTTTGTACTATGTTAGAGAAATACAGGCAAATTATAAGGAAGTTTGTAGCTGGTGACCAGGTTTTGGCCATTCCTGTGCAAATTTCTCCAGAATTCATTGTTTGACTTTCTGGAATGATTACTGCATAGTTCTGGAGTGAGATATCCATTCTTGTAAATGGTCTGACCATCCTCCTTTTATATATTTACTCTCTCATCTTACTCTTAAGGGCAATGCAATAATTAACTCCAAAGTCTTTGAATGGTAAACCTTCCCATTTGTCACACTGAAATATATTTTTCATTTGTCCCTACACTTGAATAACAACTTTTATATGTTGAGCATTTCATTATGTTGGATTTCTTCTCTATAAAATTTGAAGATATTCCAATGTCTTCTAATGGCAGACTTAACATTGGTGAAGAATCAATGTTTAAAAATTCTTATTTCTGGAATATGAGTGCTGCTTCTTTCATGAACTAGTTGATTATATATATGCATATGTATATGCATATATATATATATATATATATATATATATATTTCAGCAGAATTATTGCCTAGTCAGCAAATTTCTGACCATCTTTTGAAAAGAAAATTACAATATTTTTATTTTTATGCTTCACATCTGCTATAATATTTATTACAACTTACAATTTTTACTCATCTGTTTTCTTCTATAGAAGAAGATAAATTATTTCAAAATGTATATTCTGTTTTGTTATAAGTATTGATATTGAGCTTGCAGATAGGCTTATTTCAGTAAACAGAATACTTTTGTAATTACAATACTATACTCATTATTTGGGAACATGATGTTTATGTGAATTTTTAAAATAAAATTTTAGGTAAAATTTTAAGGTAAAAAAATCTAATAACTCAGAAGTTAACAGAATCTATGTGTATTATAATTCTTGATCTTTTCCAGAAAATATATTTAAATTACGTTTGAATTAGTATAAATGGTAGGAAATTTAAAAAAAAATGTGATCTGCTTTTATGAATGAAGGAGAAGGCATAGAGTATATAAAGCATGTGGTTTTAAAATTGTAATCTTATATATTAAATTTATAGGGAGCATAAGCATTATTTTATTACAAGACATTTTGGAGTTTTTCATAAGTGTGCATGCATAATAGATATGTATAAAGTGCATCAGTATTTTACAGACACATACTGATTACAAGGAGACACAGCACAGCAGTAGAGATAAGATGCAGGTTTGTTTTTGTTTTTTTTAAGACATTCTGTTTTTCACAAGTAGAATTTGAGGTAAGAGAAATGACATGAGGCATAAGTCACCTTACGAAAGAGTTGTAATAGATCACCGCTTGTCAGTTTCAGCACAAGCAGGAACTTTAGGAAATAAGAATGTTTTATTCTTTGAGAGAACTATCACAAAAATAGTCAAAGCCTTTTATACCCTTGAGGGATGTCTCTTAAATGACTTGATTAGTTCTGGATACCTCATTTTAAGATGGACATCTACAAACAAATTGAATCCAGGCATTGTAACAATAGGGCATAAAGATGTCATGTGGAATGATACAAGGAACTAGAGAACTTTTGCCTGGAAGAAACAACACTTAAAGTAGCATATCAAATTGCATATTTATGTAATATTGTTTTATGAAATGGAAATATGCCTTGGTCTGCTTAGGTGTAGAATTTTTAAGTAAACTCAACAAAAGGTTGTGTTTTGAGAGTCTGCTTTCAAATATAGAGCAAATGTGAGGATGTATTTTATGACAATGAGAAAGGTTACATTTAAAATGGGCTAATGTGATGGAATAATAAACTGCACTTGAAGATTACTATTCAAATAAATGATGGTTAACCCCTTTTCAAAACTATTATACATAAATGCATACGTTTTTTCAATTAGTGTTTCAACTATTATACTGCAAGTATGTCATTAAAATTTCCATGATAAGCAAAGATGCCTTACTCACTAGCCGTTGTAAGACATAGCTGAAAGTCTTTTAAATATAACTGGCAATTTTATCACTTTAGGAAACAATAAATGATAAAGCAAACTTCAATGCAAAAATTCTACTCAAATTTCTAGGTGTATGGGAATTCTTCAGTGTCCAAATAGGTGTTATCTACAACATTGTTAGTAAATAAAATTATCATTGTATGCATGTTAGTCACTGAGTTGTGTCTGACTTTTTGCAACCCTGTGGACTGTAGACCACCAGACTCCTCTGTCCATGGAATTTTCCAGGCAAAAATGCTGGAGTGAATTGCCATTTCCTTCTCTAAGGGACCTCCCTGATCCAGGGAAAGAACCTGCATCTCCTGCTTTTCCTGCATTGCTGGAAGATTCTTTACCACCTGAGTCATCTGGGAAGCCCTAAAAGTCATCATAGCATGACATTATTTACTAGTAACACTGGTACACATTAATGACACTAATTAAAACTTCACATTTCAAATTCTCTTCTACTCCCCAACAATATTAATCACAATAGGCTGAGCAACATCTTTTTCAGTTATTTTCCTTGTGGTTTCAAGTTATTGTATAGATCTGACAAACCCGTGTAGTATAATGCAAAGTGAAATTGCAATCTTACAAGAACTACTTGACTACATGAAGCCAATGTTAGAATTACCCGAGTTACAAGCAAAAAAAGCCTTTGACAAATGATGGTGTAGCAGAGTTAGACTGGTTAAAAATTGAAGAAAAATATTAACAAGAATGATAATAGAATATGTGGTTCTCTTTTGAAGCACATATTCTAACTTTGACTACCAAAGAATTGAGAGAGTCCTTGGGAAAATTGATGAAGCCCTAAAATATTTTGGCAAAACCACATTATTTGTGATTGTTCTCTGAAACAATGTGTGTGCATGCATGCTAAGTTGCTTTAGTCATGTCCGACTCTGTGCAACTGTATGGACTATAACCTGCCAGGTTCCATGTCCATGGGATTCTCTAGGCAAGAAATACTGGAGTGGGTTGCCATACGCTCCTCCAGGGGATCCTCCCCACCCTGGAATCAAACCTGCATCTCATGTCTCCTGCATTGGCAGGCAGACTCTTTACCACTAGGACAACCTGGGAAGCCTGAAACATAGTGTAACATGCTATTAAGTTTTAGCAAAATTACAAACTCATACAATACAGAAACAAAAGTTAGCTTAATGCATTCTTGAAGGATTCAAAAAACAATGTTACTAAAATAACCTAATCCTATTGTACCTTATAAGGTAAATAGAATTGTTTTAAATATTTATATTATTTTAGATGCATTTCCAGATAAAATCATAATCATAACTTTTTAACCATTCTACTGTGAAATTATGAATAATTTTAACTACTTTAAAATGTCTATTTTTAGAACTAATTATGTTTATATAATGCTGACCTCTCATGCGTTCTTTTAGCAAGTCTCATAGGCTGTCATTTTTGTGCTACTGACAATGAGTGCTATTATAATTTGCAAATGTGAAAAGTGATTTGTAAATGCTAAACTGCTATACCACTTATTTTTAAGTCTTTTTATCAGTGTACCAGTGAAATTGTTCAGTTGTGTCTTACTCTTTGCGATCCCATGGAATATAGCCTACCAGGCTCCTTCATCCATGGAATTTTCCAAACAAGAGTATTGAAGTGGGTTGCCATTTCCTTCTCCAGGGGATTGTCCTGACCCAGGGATCAAACCCAGGTCTCCCACATTGCAGGCAGATGCTTTACTGTCTGAGCCACCAGGGAAAGCTTTTTTTTTATCAGTAAAAGTGAGTTAAGTGAAGTCGCTCAGTCGTGTTCGACTCTTTGCAACCCCGTGGACTGTAGCCCACCAGGCTCCTCTGTCCATGAGATTCTCCAGGCAAGAATACTGGAGTGGGTTGCCATTTCCTTCTCCACTTTTATCAGTAGTACATCAAAATTACAGTTAATGTTATGTCTGTAGCTGCAGAGAACATGTACATTTCTTAGAAATTATAAAAGGAACCCCAGTACATTACCTACATTATACACTAGTCAGCAACTACTGATTTTCCATAAAATATTATTTTTTTAAAAACTGAAATAGCACACCTAAAATATATTATAAAAAATAAACTGACATAATATCCTGTGGGTAAACCTTATTTAAGAACCTGTAAAAAATTGTAAATATAACTTAGAGGAGAAAAAAGTAATTTACAGTGAGTCTTTGTGTTTGGCAAGATTATATTCTGTATGTATTAGGATTTGTGCATCTGTGACACAGCAGGTTGTTAAAATGCTCACCTATCAGAGATAACCCTGCCATTTGTTCAGATGAGGTAGCTTGCTAGAAAATATATATGAAACTGCTTTAAAAAGAACCTACCAATATTTTTTTTCAAACTTCTGCTATCTTGAGGTGTAATCATCATTAATAGGTATTTATTTCAAAATGTAAAAGCCTACATTGACATTTATGAGGCATTATTCAAACACACTATAAATTCATTGGCTTATGACTATATTTAATGTTTACTTTTTATTTTTGCTTAGCCCCATATTCTTCATATAGTTGAAAAATCATAATTGTGATATTGATTGACAGTTATGAGATTACTTTCTATTTTTTTAGCTTGTTATATATAGACATATCAATAGAAATTTCTTCACTTGAAAGTCAGTGTAGGTTTGTTATCCCAACTATTTTGACAACATTTTAAGTGCAAACTTGGGCTTCCCTTAAGGCTCAGCTGGTAAAGAATTCGCCTGCAATGTGGGAGATTTGGGTTCAATCCCTGGTTTGGGAAGATCCCCTGCAGAAGGGAAAGGCTACTCACTCCAGTATTCCAACCCGGAGAATTCCATGGACTGTATAGTCCATGCAGTCCAAAGAGTCGGAAACGATTGAGCAACTTTCACTTTCACTTTATATGTAAATTCTGGGAATAAAGTAATCACTAACATTTTTGAGCTTACTATATGCTCTCTTAAGTATTTTGCATATGTTCACCTCAAAAGAATTTTACGTGGAAAAATTTAAGCTTTATTTTACAGATGAAGAAACTGAGAAAAGAGCAATATAAATAACCTGCCTAAGTATGTCCACCTAGTAAGACATAGTTCCAAGATTTAAGCATGGCATTAGCATCTGACTGTTGAGCTTATACATGTAAGTGACAAGCTGTAATTTCTTCAGTATATACTTGGATATAACATAAGCACATACAGACATGCATTCCATAGCAATATAAAATGCAATTCTATTATATTCCCCTTAAAGAAATTTGGACATAATTTTTGAAATAAACAAGATGTGAGTGTGGTAATATATATAAGTATGTACACACAATATCTCTTCCATTTCAGCTACTTTTAATGGTATAAATCAGTAACATTAATTACATGAACAGCTACATGCAATCTATCACCACTATTTATGTCCAGATGTTTTTCTTGCTCTAAACAAAAATCCTGTTATCATTAAGTAATAACATAATTCTCCTCTATTTCCAATCCCTGGTAATCAGTAATTTATTTCTTTCCACTTTTCCTCAATTCTAGATATTTCATACAAAAGGGAATACACAGTACTTCTTCATGTGTCTGGTTTATTTCACTTAATACAGTGTTTTCAAGGTTCATCTATGTCATATCATATATCAAAACTTCATTTCTTTTTATAGTTCAGTAATATTCCATGGTATGTATATATCAGATTTTATTTATCCATTCATCTGTGAATGGACACTTGGGTTATTTTTCATCTTTCAGTAATGTGAATAAGGCTGCAGTGGATATTGGGATATGAATATCTGACTGAGTCCCTGTTTTCAATTCCTGGAGTATATACCTAAAAATGAAATTACTGGGACACATGGTAATTTCATGATGAATTTTTTTTGAGGAACACTAAATTGTTTTCCACAGCATCTACTACATGTAATATTTTACATCCCCATCAATGATGTACAAGTGTTCTAAATTATTCATATCCTTTTCAACACTTGCTATTTTCTGTTTTGCATTTATTATTTTTTTTTCCTAAATAACCATACTAGTAGGTATGATACATTATCTTGTGGTTTGGATTTGCATTTTCTTCATGACTAATAATTATAAGAATCTTTTCATGTGCTTATTGGCCACTTTTATATCCTTTGTCTATTCTAGTCCATTGTTGACTTTGAATTGAGCTGTTTGCCTTTTTTGTTGCATTGTAAAAGATCTTTATATAGTCTGAATATCAGATATTGCAATGACAAATATTTTCTACAACTTTTTATTGTGTCTTTTTTGATGATATCATTTTATACTCACAAGTCTTTAATTTTCATGAAATTTGCCTGTTTTTTCTTTTGTTGTTCATGCCTTTAATGACATATTTCAATTATATTTCATTAGTGTATATGTTTATTCTTACGTCAGTGAAACAGTTTTGATTACGGTAACATTATATTGCATTTTGAAATCAGGAAATAAGACTTTCAACATTATTCTAATTTTTAAAGATTATTTTGAGCCCCTTGGAACTCCATGTGAATTTGGTTTTTGGCTTTTCCACTTTAGCAAAACAAGTGTTGTTAAAATTAATTACATTGAATCTGAGTTGTTTCAGGTAGAATAAAATATCAAGTGTTTTTATCCATGAATTTAGGTTATCTTTACATTTCTTTACATCTTTCACCTTGCAAGGTGAATTTAATTCACCTAATTTATTTCTAGCTATCGATACTTTATTCTTTTACATATATTGTAAGTGGTACTGCTTTCTCTTTTTCAGATTGTTAATTGCTCATACATAGAACACAACTGATTGCAATGCATTGACTTTGCTCCCTGTAGTTATGTTTTTTTTTTTTTGTTTGTTTTTTATGTTCTGGTTGCTTTCTTGTGCATTCTTTGGGGGAAAAAAAAATCAAACACCCTGCCCAATTTTTGCAGTCATGTCCTGTGCTGGGGCAATCATTTGATTCTTTGACTTGTGTCAAGCCTAGGAATCAGTTCCAGGTAAAAGCTTAGGGTTTTCTCGGGTCTTTTCTTGGGCATATTTGTGACCTTCTAAATTCTCTTATATACATTTGAATGTCTTGAATTCCCAAACGAAGCCTCACCGTATTTTTCTGCCAGGTGGTCAGTTGTATGTTTCCATTGTAATTTTAAATGCCAGATTACTTGTGAGTCCTTATTTTTGCTTGCAGTATGTTAAAGCAACATGCCATTTCCAGTTTGAGATCCATGTTCCTCAAAACAGGGCCAAACACTAAATCCTTCGGATAGTCCCCTGACAGATTAGAGCAGATATTTACAAAACTTTGGAAATAAAATGTATGTTCTCAATGCTCTCTGAAACCATGAGCCACAGTCCGACACTGGGAACGCAGACTTCCGTCTTCAAGAGCACACTGCACTGGAAAAGGGTTGAGGCACAGACAAAACTGTTGCAGTTTTCCTATCATCATTTAGTTGCCTTTTCCTTAATTCAGTTTTTACTTGGTTGCTATAAACCTTTGACTCTTTTAGAGTTCTAATAAAATTAGTTCTGGTAGTTTTTGCTTGTTTTTTATGTTTCCGTGGGGGGAAGGGGCAAGTATTTAGAGCTGCCTACTCTGCCATTTTGTTTACGTTCTGGAAATAAATTAGTCTTATGCATACTTAAGTCCTTAAAATAAATTTAATTAACTTTAAGACTAAGTTTAGAGTACAGCAGAAGAAAATTGAAAATGTGGATAATTAAGAATTGAAGATTTTGTAACTGGAAAAATATAGGATTTACATTTTTCACAATATGTTAAAAGTTTGTCAATATTTATAATGAAATCTGAGAAACTATGCAACAAAAGGAGATTGTTAGATAAGGTATATACTATTTCAATATGATGGAATATTGACACAGTACTAAAATCACTTTCCGAAAAAGAATTAAAGTTTTGGAGAAGCTCTGACAATGTAATATAAACAAAGAAAAACATACCACCCAATTAAGGAACTTAAATACATATATCTACTCTACTATGTCCCCAAAACCCATTATAGTAAGAGCAGATATTTAAAATATATATATATATATATATATATATATATATATATTTGTAAACATACTTGTTTATTTATTTATGACAGAGTAAACACACAGAAAGAATAGTAAATCACTTATCATCAACAAATCATTGATGTTGAAATTCAATGGGTCAGTTCTAAACCTATTTAGAAAAACTACCCAGATAGAATCCTTGGTTAACTGGTTAATTATGAGTAGTTAAGAAATAATTGAGTTTATACCTTGAAATTTTACCAAAACATTTATTCACAACTAAAAATTTGGAGGAGGGCAAAAGTTAGGCTAAAATAAACAGATTTAATAGACACATTGCAAAGAGCATTTAACATTTCCTGATGCTGTATAATATAGAAGAAAGCAGGTATCTGCCATCTTCTACTGTGAGAAAAAAGCCTGAGAATTATTCTGTGAAGAAAGTAGAACAAAGGGTCACTTTTTGTATCCTTTTTTAAAGTCATTTTTGCAAAATTTCATTTTCTTTGTTTCCTTCAAGACTTTTTCTTCTTTTTTTATCTCTTCAATCCTTAACAAACTTTTATTCTTTAGCAATCTCGTACTCTGTTCATATTTAAAAGTATATGATTAACTAGTTAGCAGTTGTACTAAACATCCTGTTAGTAAGCAATTCTCTAAGCTACAGAGAAATTAACATGCAAAAAAAAATGCTTTAAGTTAACAAAGTCTATTTTTAAAAAGGGAATGATGGAATAAAATTAGACTCTAGAAACAAAGACAAATTCTTAAGAAAAAGAAAATTCATGAAGCAAACAGGATTATTATATATAATATGTAGGTACACACATATAGGTATTACATATACATAGCTAATTGATAAAACTAGATCAATGTCAAGGCATATCATTGCAAAACTTCAGCAATGAGAAAAACAAAATCTACATGCTGAGATTCAGTCATTAGTATGGTCTCAGGCTTTTTATGAGAAACAATAGAAGCTAAAAAAAAAAATGGAAAACACCTTAAAAATTCTGAGGAAAATTTAAACTAACCTAGATCCATAATTAGGCAAACTATCACTCAACTGTCAGTCTAACATAGACATTTTTATAGATTTCAAGAACTCAAAATATTAACATTCATTGAGAAGATGGCATAGGAGTAAGGCAAGAAGATCACCTGCCTTCTCATAAACACATCAAAAATTCATCAGAATACAGAACAACTCCTACAGAAGAACTTCTGAATGACAGCAGAGGACACTAAACTTCCAAAAAGGCAAGCCAATCTCCTTAGAACAAGGTCCAGAAAATTGTCTCGAAATATTAGTAAACTTTGGTATAAGTCTTACAGGGTGCTATGAGCTGCTGAGTATTGCTTTTACCAAGTCTTGGGGACTTGTCTTCTGTGCTCTGTGACTAGTGAGGTCTTGGAGCTTCAGGGATAGAGCCTGAACCCCTGAGGTGGGAGAATCGAGCACAAGACTTTGATCCACCAGAGAACTGTTGATTCCAAGGAACATTAATAGGTCAGAGCCTCTCCAAAGGCCTCCATCTCAACACCAAAATCAAGCCCAACCAGGTCATCAGGTGCTAGTGCCCAATTGCCCCACTCCAGTCCTTCAATGAAACAGAAAGACAATGCTGAACCTTAGTAGACAGGTTGCCCAAAGCCATAGAGAAGGCATAGACCCCCAAAAACTCACTACTCAACATGGCACTACCCTTCAGAGAGAAATTCAGGTCCACTGACCAGAAGACAGGCAAAATTCCCCCCAGTCAGGAAACCTTCACGAGACACTGATCAAATTCCACCCACAAGGGGCAGACTCCACAATGAAGAGGAACTATGATCTTGAGACCTTTTTCAATTTTTTTTTTTTTAATCACACTTTTTATTTCCTTTATAAGCTTCTACCTTGATGTTGGCCTTTTGCAGTGCTATGGTTTTTTTCTTATTTTTTAATTTTTAAAATAATTGGTTTTGTTTCTTTGTTTTCCTCACTGTTCTTAGCTTGCTATATTTAATTCTTTAATAAATCTTTTATATATTTTATTTAACTTGGCTTCTATATACTTCTATTTTTATAGAATCTTTTTTATATGCTTCTATATATAAAATCTCTTTTGTATACTTCTATTTAACTTTACTTTTCTGTTTTCTTCTTTTCTTTTCTTTCTTTATTTTCTCTTTTTCACCATGTTTTTTAGTTTTAGTTTTCTTTGCTTTATTCCCCAGTTGAAACTTTGATTTGATTTTGTTTTCCAGTTTATGTTTTAATTATTTCTGTTTTTAATTGGCCAATATCATTTTTGGTTTCCTTTTCTCATCAGGTCACTTTCTTGCACTTACTTTTCTTTGGGCAGTTTCAGTTTTGTTTATGTGTGTTCATGTTCCATTGCATTGTTTCTGTTATTATTTGTCTGATTTCATATTTACCATTTCTCTCAGTTTGTCTTTTGTTTCTCATTATGCTTTATTTTTCTTTCTTTTGTGTGTGTGTGTTTCAGTTCAGTCACTCAGTCGTGTCTGACTCTTTGCGACCCAAGGACTGCAACACATCAAACTTTCCTGTCACTATAAGAGGGGACATTAACACCTCATTTACACAAAAGAACAGGTCATCAAAACAGAATGTTAATAAGGAAACACAAACCTTAAATGACACATTAGACCAGATGAACCTAATTGATACTTCAGAACATTCTCATCCAAATAAAAACAATACACTTTATGTTAAAGTGGACACAGAACATTCTCCATAATAGAGCATTCCTTGAATCAAACCCCAGTAAATTTAAGAAAAGTGAAATCTTATCAAGCATTTTTTCTGACTACAACACTATGAGACTAAAAAAAGTAAACTAAAATACGCAAACACATGAAGATTAAACAATATATTTCTAAATAACAAATAGGTTGCTGAAGAAATCAAAGTGGAAATCAAAAAAGTTCCTTAAATATGACAACAAAAATGCAATGAACTAAAAATCTATAGGATGAAGCAAAAGCAATTCTAAGAGGCAATTTTATAGCAATACGACTCTACAGCAGGAAACAAGAAAAATACTGAATAGACAAGCAAAGTTTACACTTAAAACACCTGGAAAAAGAAGAAGAGCAGCAATAACAAAAACCCAGATTTAGTAAAAGAAAAAAAAATTATAAGGATCATAGTAGAAATAAATGAATAAGAAACTAAGGAAACAATAGCAAAGGTTAATAAAACGAAAAGATGGCTAGTTAAGAAGATAAGACTGACAAACTATTAGCCAGGCTCTTCAAGGAAAAAAAAAATGAGAAGAATCAAATCAAAATTAAAAATGAAAAAGGAGAGGTTACAAGAGACAACAGAGAAATACAAAGGATCATAAGAGTCTATTGTGAACAACTGCAAGGAGATCCAACCAGTCCATCCTAAAGGAGATCAGTCCTGGGTGTTCATTGGAAGGACTGATGCTGAAGCTGAAATTCCAATACTTTGGCCACCTCATGCGAAGAGTTGACTCATTGGAAAAGACCCTGATGCTGGGAGGGATTGGGGGCAGGAGGAGAAGGGGACAACAGAGGATGAGATGACTGGATGGCATCACTGACTCGGTGGACATGAGTGTGAGTAAACTTTGGGAGTTTGTGATGGACAGGGAGGCCTGGCGTACTGTGATTCATGGGGTCGCAAAGAGTCGGACAGGACTGAGCGACTGAACTGCACTGATATGCCAATGAAGTGGACAACCTGGAGGAAATGGACATATTCTTAGAAATATTCAACCTTCCCAGACTAAAAGGGGAAGAAATAGACATTATGAACTTGCTAATTACAAACACTGAAATCTAAACTGTAATGAAAACTCTCCCATAAAAAAAAGTACAAGGTCAGATGACTTCATGGGTGAATTCTATCAAACATTAGAGATTAGCTAATACCTATTCTTCTGAAAAACTTTCAAAAACATTGGAGAGGAAGGAACACCTCCAAACTCATTCTATGAGGCATCCATCACCCTGATATCAAAATGAGATAAAGACATCACAAAAAAAAAAAAAAAAAAAAAAGAAAGAAAGATAAAGAAAGAAAGAAAAGAAAAGAAAATTGCAAGCCAATATCACCAGTGAGCATACATGCTAAAATCCTCAACAAAATTCTAGGAAACAGAATTTAACAACACATTAAAAAGATCACACACCGTGATCAAGTCAGGTTTATCCCAGGGATGTAAGAACATTTCAATATATACAAATCAATCCATGTAATATACCATACTAACAAATTGAAAGGCAAAAACCATATGATAATCTCAAAAATGAAGAAAAAGCTTTTGAAAATATTCCACACCCATTTATGAAAAAAAAAAGAAAGATTTTCACAAAAATGGGCACATAAGGATTGTACCTCAACATAATAAAGATCATATACAAGAAATACAGAGAAAACCTTATTCTCAACAGTGAAAATCTGAAAACATTCCCTCTAACATCAGAATAAGACAAAATTGCCCACTAGTACCACTATTATTCAACATAGTTTTGGAAGTCCTAGTTATAGCAATCAAGGAAGAAAAAATAAATAAAAACAATCCACACTGGAAAAGAAGTAAAACTCTCACTGTTTGTAGATAACATGATACTATACATAGACAATCCTAAATATACACTCAAAATTACTAGAGCTAATCAGTGAATTTAGTAAAGTCACAAGATGCAAAATCAATACACAGAAATGACTTGCATTACTATACAGTAACAATGAAAAATCAGAAAGAGAAATTAAGGAATAAATTATATTTACCATTGCAACAACAACAAAAAATAAAATACCTAGGAATAAACTTACCTAAGGAGACAAAAAAACTGTAACAGAAAGCTATAATACACTGGTGAAAGAAATCAAATATGATGTATACAGATGGAGAGAGATTCCATGCTTGTGGGTTGGAAGAATCAATATTGTGAAAATGACTGTATTACCAAACACAACCTAGATTCAATGTAATCCCTATCAAATTACCAATGGCATTTTTCACAGAACTAGAACAAAAAATTCACATTTCCTATGGAAATGCAGACTCCAAATAGCCAAAGCAATCTTGAAAAAGAAGAATGGAGTTGGAGGAATCAACCTCCCTGACTTCAGACTACACTGCATAGCTACAGTCATGAAGACAACATGGTACTGGCACAAAAGGAGAAATATAAGCCAGTGTAATAAGATAGAAAGACCATGTACCTACAGGCACTTTATCTTCAACAAACAAGGCAAGAATATAAAATGGGGAAAAGATATTCTCTTCAATAAGTGGTGCTGGAGAACTGGACAACTACATGAAAAAGCATGAAATTAGAACACTTCTTAACACCATAAACAAAGATAAACTCAAAATGGATTAAAGGCCTAAATATAAGACCAGAAACTATAAAACTCGTAGAGGAAAACATAGGCAGAACACCGAATGTCACAACTTACAGCAAGATCCTCTATAAACCACCTCCTAGAGTAAAAGAAATAAAAACAAAAATAAACAAATGGGGCTTAATTAAACTGAAAGCTTTTGCACAGCAAATAAAACTATAAATAAGGTGAAAAGACAACCCTCAGAATGGGAGAAAATGATAGCAAATGGAACAACTGACAAATGATTACTTTCCAAAATATATACAAGCAGTTCATACACCTCAACAAGAAAAACAAAAACCCAATTAAAACAAAAATGACCAAAGACCTAAATAGACATTTTCCCAAAGAAGACATACAGTTGGTTAATAAACATGAAAAGATGCTCAACATTGCTCATTATTCAGTTCAGTTCAGTTCAGTTCAGTTGCTCAGTTGTATCCGACTCTTTGCGACCCCATGAATCGCAGCACGCCAGGCCTCCCTGTCCATCACAAACTCCCGGAGATTACTCAAACTCATGCCCATCGAGTCAGTGATGCCATCCAACCATCTCATCCTCTGTCGTCCCCTTCTCCTCTTGCCCCCAATCCCTCCCAGCATCAGGGTCTTTTCCAATGAGTCAGCTCTTCACATGAGGTGGCCAAAGTATCGGAGTTTCAGCTTCAGCATCAGTCCTTCCAATGAACATCGAAGACATGTCCTTCAGGATGGGCTGGTTGGATCTCCTTGCAGTCCAAGGACTCTCAAGAGTCGTCTCCAACACCACAGTTCAAAAGCATCAATTTTTCGGTGCTCAGTTTTCTTTACAGTCCAACTCTCATATCCATACATGACCACTGGAAAAACCATAGCCTTGACCAGACCGACCTTTGTTGGCAAGGAAATGTCTCTGCTTTTTAATATGCTATCTAGGTTGGTCATAACTTCCCTTCAAGGAGTAAGCATCTTTTAATTTCATGGCTGCAGTCACCATCTACAGTGATTTTGGAGCCCCCAAAAATAAAGTCTGACACTGTTTCCATTGTCTCCCCATCTATCTGGAAAATTCTGAATGAGATGGGAATATCAGATCACCTGACCTGCCTCTTGAGAAACCTGTATGCAAGTCAGGAAGCAACAGTTAGAACTGGATATGGAACAACAGACTGGTTCCAAATAGGATAAGGAGTACGGCAAGGCTGTTTATTGTCACCCTGCTTGTTTAACTTCTATACAGAGTACATCATGAGAAATGCTGGGCTGGAAGAAGCACAAACTGGAATTAAGAATGCCAGGAGAAATATCAATAACCTCAGATATGCTCATTATTAGAGAAATGCAAATCAAAACTATAATGAGATATCACCTTACACCAGAATGCTATGAGAATGGCCATCATCAAAAAATCCACAAGGAATAAATGCTGGAGGAGGTTGTAGAAACAGGAACCCTCTTGCACTCTTGGTAGGAATATAAACTGATACTGCCACTATGGAAGACAGTGCGGATATTTCTTAAAAAGCTAGGAACAAAGCTATTATATGACATAGCAATCCCACTGCTAGGCATATACTCTGAGGAAACTAAAACTGAGAAAGATACATGCTACCCAATATTTATTGCGGCACTATTTACAATAGCCAAGTCATAGAAGCAACCTAAATTCATCAACAAAAGAATGGATAAAAAGCTGTGGTACATAAAAACAATGGAATATTACTTAGCCATAAAAATGAGTGCATTTGAGCCAGTTCTAATGAGGTTGATGAACCAACAGCATATTATAGAGAGTGAAGTAAGTCCAAAAGAGAAAAACAAATATTGTATATTAATGCATATATGTGGAATCTAGAAAGATGGTACTGATGTACCTATCTATAGGGCAGGAATAGAGATGAACATAGAGGACAGATTTATGGATACAGGCGGAGAGTATTATGGAGAGAATGAGATGAATGGAGATTGTAGCATGGAAATATATACACTATAATATGTAAAATAGATTACCAATGGGAATTTGCTCTATGACTCAGAGCTCAAACTGGAGCTCTGTAACAAACTAGAATGATAGGAAGCAGTGGGAGGTGGGAGGGAGGTTCAAGAGGGAAGGGATGTTTGTGTATCTATGACCGATTGATGTTGATGTGTGGCAGAAACCAACACAATACTGTAATAATTATCCCTCAATTAAAAATGAAATTGGAAAATATTAAGGTTTCTTACTTAGATCTGAATATTATTTCAATCATTCAATAAATACAAGTAATTACTTAGCAAAAATGATAAATTATAATGAGAAGATGGGCAGAAAGTGATTAGTATATATTAGAGTTGATGAAAACCAAAAACAATTCAAATGCTTATTCTTCATTAAGGGAAGAGAATATATATGTTTTAAAAATTAAATTTGTCATTACTAGTTTATTCAGAGATTTAAACCATTCCATTCCTAAAACAATGCCTAAAATATACAAAACAGCTGTTTCTGCTACATATTAAATGTAAGATGATAAAATGACAGATGACACAGAGAAATAGTTTAAAGAAATCTCATTAAAATTGTTGGTTCTTTAATATTTTTATATTTACACACATATTACTGGGATGCAAAATGTAAGCACATATACAAATATAGTAACAGATTTTGGGGGACTATGAATAATGATAATTCTCATTTTATGAATTTTTTTCATTTTTATATAGCTGCAGTTTCTATCTATTTTATAACAAGTTTAATTGAAATAAATGACACATAAATATTAATATAAAGTTCTTTCAACCCCATGGACTATACAGTCCATGGAATTCTTCAGGTCAGAATACTGGAGTGGATAGCTGTTCCCTTTTCCAGGGGATCTTCCCAACTCAGGGATTGAACCCAGGTCTCCTGCATTGCAGGCAGATTCTTTAACATCTGAGCCACCAGGGAAGGTAAGAACTACAGCCAAATTTCTAAACAACTAAATTCTGATTGTGTCAGAGTGACCAATCTTTAGTTTCTTACAGAAGAATGTTACTTTGGATGTTGGTGGGAGAATACATATGTAAAACACATACACACACACACGCACAATGTGCTTAACCTCTATTGTTCTCCACATGCATGAGTAAAACATTGTTCGGCATGTGAAGATGTAACTGATATAAAATTTTAAAAAATCAGTCAAAAGAAAGAAACTTACCTATTATCCAGTATTAGAGTTGGGGATTCCATGTGAATGCCTTGGACAGCAAGGAGATCAAACCAGTCAATCCTAAAGGAAATTAGTCCTGAATATTCATTGTAAGGACAGATGCTGAAGCTGAAACTCCAATACTTTGGCCACCTGATGCAAAGAACTGACTTATTTGAAAAGACTCTGATGCTGGGAAAGATTGAAAGCAGGAGAGAAGGGGAGGACAGTGGATGAGACAGTTGGATAGCATCACCTATTCTATGGAGTTTGAGCAAGCTCGAGGAGTTGGTGATGGACAGGGAAGCCTGGCATGCTGCAGTCAATAGGCTAGCAAAAAGTCAGACACGACTGAGTGACTGAACTGAACTAGAGTTGAAGATAAAGACAAGAACTGTGATCCAAAAGAAGTAAAGAATTGGGGGGGGGGGGGGGGCGGGTTACTATGCTTAATACAAAGTATTTTAACCAAAAATCATGGGGAAAATATTCAACATAGAATAATAGTAACTTGGATTTTTTTTCTAACTACCAAATGAAATATTTTAATATTAACTACTAACATTTAATCCCCCATTCCCTGTGGTAAAGAATCAGCTTGCCAGTGCTGGAGACATAACAGATGCAAATTTGATCCTTGAGTCAGGAAGATCTCCTGGAGGAGGGCATGGCAATCCACTGCAGTATTTTTGTCTGGAAATACCGTTGGACAGAGGAGGCTGGTGATGCAGTCCATGGGGTCATAAAGAGTTGGATACAACTGAAGTGACTTATCATGCACTCACACTAATATTTAATGATTAAAATGACAGGAAAATGTAGAAAGATACTATGGTGTATCAGATGACATATATATTATGACTAATTACAGAGAAATTAAGAAAAATAAGCTGAAAGAACAAGTAAAAAACAATGGCATTTATTTTGTATCATGGCCTTATGAATAATGTTTTATTTTTTCTAATATTTAATGAATGTATAAAAATTTATAATGAAAACAGATGTTTAAGATTATAAAATGTATTTTTATATGTGAGAAGACTAGGCAATGAGTACTGAAAAATGTGATTGATTTAGGATAATAAAAGAAACTGAAACATTAAGAGTTCCTGATATTCATTTTAGAATATATATATCATGGTGGTAAAATATTTTATGCTAGTTGTTATTTGGATGAAGCACTGATCTTTGATGTAATATTCCATAGTATATATATATTTAATACATATACATATCTGTTATATATATAAAAATGAAAAATATAAAATGGGAAAATGGCAACTCACTTTCTAAAATCTGCTTTTATCTTGTGTCTTAGATTTCTGATAATAACATTAAAGTTTCAAATATTTCTGAAAATTCATCTTTGTTAAACTAATCAAGACACATAAAATGGAAACCTGAAATCCAGAATGTAGAGAACTTCCATGAAATTTTGAATAACTGATTCCCAATAGAAATTCTTAACAGAATTTTCACTCAATAAAATTACTACTCCTTATAGTTATTGTTTGACACTCTAATAATAATATAAAAAATGATACATTTAAACATGAAATAGTTATCATATAAATATTGCTACTATCTCACAAGCTCTAAGATCCATCAATGATATAGTTCAAATTCAGGGTTTTTGAAAATGTGAAAAAATGTACTGTCTCATTAAATGTGATGCTATAAATGGCTAATCATATATATGTAATTTGTTATAACAATGATATAGCTTCTATATATAGTTATATATAATTCTATATATAATATCTAAAATTGCATGTGTAATAGCATTCATCATACTTCTGTCAAGTAGGTTATAATATTTCTCTTTTACAGGTTAGAAAATTTATTCTCAAATATATTAACAAGTTTCTGAGGCAATGATTCAATCTGACATTTTTTATCACTTCATATTTTCAATATTTTGCAAATTCCCTATAAAATAATGCAATGGGTTATACTTATTCATAATAATCAAACTTTAAGGAAATAGTTTTTAGGTCATGACACTGAAGGAATCAGTTTGCATCTCTTTAAGCTTTTTCAAAAATTTAATAGATCATAGAAGTGCTCATCAATGATTTTTAACACAACAAAAATGATGTCAGTTGGGCATTTTTTACTTCCTAAGAGGCATATAATACAAATATGAAATGCACAAAACAAAAACAATCAGATGCAACCTCAATATATAAAATTAGGGAACAGAAAACATTTTCTGTAGAGTCAGATAAAATATTTAAGAATTGGTGGGCCATGAGGTCTCCATTATGACTACTCAACTCTGACTTTTTAAGTGATGAAAACCATATATAATACTACAAAAAAAATAGTTGTGGCTGTTTCAATGAATCATTGCTTAAAAAGAGAAAAACTGTCATCTGAATTAAATCATTATCTGTAATTTGCGAAACCCTAGTTCAAACCAACCCAGGTGACTCAGGGGTAAAGAACCTGCCTTCAATGCAGGAGATGCCAGAGATATGGATTCTATTTCTGGGTCGATCCCCTGGAGGAGGGCATGGCAACCCACTCCAATATTCTTGCCTGGAGTATCCCAAGGACAGAGGAGCCTGGCGGGCTGCAGTTCATGGCATCTCAGAGTTAGACACAACTGAAGTGACTGGGTACAGCACAGCACAGTACATATTTAATTCACAAGTTCAGGAAATCCATGGGACAGAAAGACATGTTTAAAAATTCCTTGAAGAAAACTTCAGCAAAACCCAGATTTCAGTGAATTTACATGTGTTCCCCTATTATAAGGACAAATATCACATATTTTTTAAAGAGTTAATTGTAAGAAAAAAGAAATACAGAATGGTAACCTACATATTGAAAGATTGTTATGAGGCTTATCAACTAACCTACATATAAGGGTTTTAACTGAAAATAAGTTCAAATAGAAAATTCTAAAAATATAAGACAAACTGAAAAAGAAATTAGAAATTTCTTTTTCCAATTAAAAAAAAATGGTGTATAATTGATTTACAATGTTTTGCTAGTTTCAGGTGTACACCAAGGTGAATCTGTTATGCAGATACATATATTCACTCTTTTTAAGATTCTTTCCCATATAGGCCTTTACAGAGTATTGAATAGAGTTCCTTCTATTATACAATAGCTCCTTATTAGCTACCTGAAGCTTCTCTGGTGGCTCAGATGGTAACAAATCTGTCTCATCAGTGTGTGTCAATCACAATATTCCAATATATCCTTCAATCCTTTACCATTTCCTACATATGTGGCTCTGTTTAGGTTTTATGCAATCATGTGTGCTAAGCTGCTTCAGTAGTGTCCGACTGTGAAACCTATGGACTGTAGCCTCCCGGGCTACTCTGTCCATGGGATTCTCCAGGCAGGAATACTGGAGTGGGTTGCTATGCCCGCCTTCAGGAGATCTTCCTGACCCAGGGAGGTAATCCACATTTCTTACTTCTCCTGCATTGGCAGCAAGGTTCTTTACCACTAGTGTAACCTGAGAATACCATTTAGCTTTCATAGATAAGCTCATCTCTACCCTTTTTTTTTTTATTCTACATATAAGTTATATCATATGATATTTGTCTTTGACTTATTCCTTCAATATGAAAATCCCTAAGCTCATGTATTTTCCTGCAAATGGCATTATTTGGTTATTTTTTAATTGTTGAATGATATTCTATTGTATATTGGTGCCACATTTTATTTATTCATTCCTCTCTTGATGGATGACTTAGGTTGCTTCCATATTCTGCCTATTGTGAGTTCAGTTCAGTTCAGTTAAGTGCAGTCGCTCAGTCGTGTCGGACTCATTGCGACCCCGTGAACTGCAGCACGCCAGGCCTCCCTGTCCATCACTAACTCCCGGAGTTTACTCAAACACATGTCCATCGAGTTGGTGATGCCATCCAACCATCTCATCCTCTGTTTTCCCCTTCTCCTCCTGCCCCCAATCGCTCCCAGCATCAGGGCTTTCTCCAATGAGTCAACTTATCGCATGAGGTGGCCAAATTACTGGAGTTTCAGCTTCAGCATCAGTCCTTCCAATGAACACCCAGGACTGACCTCCTTTAGGATGGACTGATTGGATCTCCTTGTAGTCCAGGGGACTCCCAAGAGCCTTCTCCAACACCATAGTTCAAAAGCATCAATTTTTTGGCCCTCAGCTTTCTTTACAGTCCAAATCTCACATCCATACATAACCACTGGAAAAACCATAGCCTTGACTTGATGGACCTTTGTTGGCAAAGTGATGTCTCTGCTTTGTGGTATGCTATCTAGGTTGGTCATAACTTTCCTTCGAAGGAGTAAGTGTCTTTGAATTTCATGGCTGCAATCACCATCCGCAGTGATTTTGGAGCCCCCCAAAATAAAGTCTGACACTGTTTCCACTATCTTCCCTTCTATTTCCCATGAAGTGATGAGACCAGATTCCACAATCTTAGTTTTCTGAATGTTAAGCTTTGAGCCAACTTTTTCACTCTCCTCTTTCACTTTCATCAAGAGGCTTTTTAGTTCACCTTCACCTTCTGCCATATGGGTGGTGTCATCTGCATATCTGAGGTTATTGATATTTCTCCTGGCAATCTTGATTCCAGCTTGTGCTTGTTCCAGCCCAGTGTTTCTCATGATGTACTCTGCATATAAGTTAAATAAGCAGGGTGACAATATAACAGCCTTGATGTACTCCTTTTCCTATCAGAACCAGTCTGTTGTTCCATGTCAAGTTCTAACTGTTGCTTCCTGACCTGCATACAGGTTTCTCAAGGGACAGGTCAGGTGGTCTGGTATCCCCATCTCTTCAGAATTTTCCAAAGTTTATGGTAATCCACACAGTCGAAGGTTTTGGAGTAGTCAATAAAGCAGAAATTGCTGCTTTTCTGGAACTCTCTTGCTTTTTCGATGATCCAGGAGATGTTGGGAATTTGATCTCTGGTTTCTCTCCCTTTTCTAAAACCAGCTTGAACATCTGGAAGTTCATGGTTCATGTATTGCTGAAGCCTGGCTTGGAGAATTTTGAGCATTACTTTACTAGGGTGTGAGATGAGTGCAATTGTACAGTAGTTTGAGCATTTTTTTTGGGATTGCCTTTCTTAGGGATTGGAATGAACACTGACCTTTTCCAGTCCTGTGGCCACTGCTAAGTTTTCCAAATTTGCTGGCATATTGAGTGTAGCACTTTCAAAGCATCACATCTTTCAGGATTTGAGATAGCTCAACTGGAATTCCATCATATCCACTAGCTTTGTTCGTAGTGATGCTTTCTAAGGCCCACTTGACTTCACATTCCAGGATGTCTGGCTCTAGGTGAGTGATCACACCATTGTGATTATCTGGGTCATGAAGATCTTTTTCATACAATTCTGTGTATTTTTGCCACCTCTTCTTGATATCTTCTGTTTCTGTTAGGTCCATACCATTTCTGTCCTTTATTGAACCCAGTGTGAAATATTCCTTTGATATCTCTAATTTTCTTGAAGTCTTTCCCTTTCTGTTGTTTTCCTCTATTTCTTTGCACTGATCTCTGAGGAAAGCTTCTTATCTCTCTTGGCTATTCTTTGGAACTCTGCATTCAAATGGGTATATCTTTCCTTTTCTTCTTTGCCTTTCACTTCTCTTCTTTTCACAGCTATTTGTAAGGCCTCCTCAGACAACCATTTTGCCTTTTTGCATTTTTTTCCCATGGGGATGGTCTTGACCCCTGTCTCCTGTACAATGTCAGGAACCTCCGTCCATAGTTCATCAGACTCTCTGTCTGTCAGATCTAGTCCCTTAAATCTATTTCTCACTTTCACTGTATAGTCATAAGGGATTTGATTTAGGTCATACCTGAATGGTCTAGTGGTTTTCCCTACTTTCTTCAGTTTAAGTCTGAATTTGGCAATAAGGAATTCATGATCTGTGCTACAGTCAGCTCCCAGTCTTATTTTTGCTGACTGTATAGAGCTTCTCTATCTTTGGCTACAAAGAATATAATCAATCTTATTTCAGTGTTGGCAATCTGGTGATGTCCATTTGTAGAGTCTTCTCTTGTGTTGTTGGAAGAGGGTTTTTTCTATGACCAGTACGTTCTCTTGGCAAAACTTTATTAGCCTTTGCCCTGCTTCATTACATAGTCCAAGGTCAAATTTGCCTGTTACTTCAGGTGTTTCTTGACTTTCTACTTTTACATTCCAGTTCCCTATAATGAAAAGGACATCTGTTTTGAGTGTTAGTTCTAGAAGATTCTGTAGGTCTTCATAGAACCGTTCAACTTCAGCTTCTTCAGTGTTACTGGTTGGAGCATGTTTAGATTACCGTGATATTGAATGGCTTGCCTTGGAAACGAACAGAAATCACTCTGTCATTTTTGAGATTGCTTCCAAGTGCTGCATTTCTGACTCTTTTTTTGACCATGATGGCTACTCCATTTCTTCTAAGGGATTCCTGCCCACAACAGTGGATATAACGGTCATCTGAGTCAAATTCACATATGCCAGTCCATTTTAGTTCACTGATTCCTAGAATGTCGACATTCACTCTTGCCATCTCCTGTTTGACCACTTCCAATTTACCTTGATTCATGGACCTAACATTCCAGGTTCCTATGCAATATTGCTCTTTACAGAATCAAACCTTGCTTCTATCACCAGTCACATCCACAACTGGGTATTGTTTTTGCTTTGGCTCCATCCCTTCATTCTTTCTGGAGTTATTTCTCCACTGATCTCCAGGAGCATATTGGGCACCTACCCATCTGGGGAGTTCCTCTTTCAGTATCCTATCATTTTGCCTTCTCCTATTGTTCGTGGGGTTCTCAAGGGAAGAATACTGAAGGGGCTTGCCATTCCCTTCTCCAGTGGGCCACATTTTGTCAGACCTCTCCACCATGATCCAACAATCTTGGGTGGCCCCACACAGCATGGCTTAGTTTCATTGAGTTAGACACAACTGTGGTCCTGTGATCAGATTGGCTAGTTTTCTGTGATTATGGTTTTAGCGTGTCTGCCCTCTGATGTCCTCTCGCAATGCCTACCATCTTACTTGGGTTTCCCTTACCTTGGATGTGTAGTGCTGCAATGAACATTGGGGTGAATGTATCTTTTCAAATTATGGTTTTCTCAGAAATTTTAATGATGACACTTCTGACTGGTATAATGTGTTACCTCATTGTAGTTTTGATTTGCATTTCTCTAATATTTTGTGATGCTGAGCACCTTTTAAAGTGCTTCTTGTTCATCTGTTGATCTTCTTTGGAGAGGTGTTTATTTAGAACTTTCATTTGTTTTTTGACTCAGTTGTGTTTTTTGGTAGTGAAAAGTATGAGATGTTTGTGTCTTTTGGAGATTAATCAGTAACTTCAGTTTCAAATATTTTCTAACATTTGGAAAGTTTTCTTTTTGTTTTCTTTATGATTTCCTTTGTTGTGTGAAAGCTTTTAAGTTTAATTAGGTCCCACTTGTTTATTTTATTTTAATTGTTCTAGAGGTGGATTAAAAAAGGTGTTGCTCTGATTTATGTTAGAGTGTTCTCCCTATATTTTCTGCTAAAAGCTTTATAGTATCTGGATTTACATTTAGCTATTTAATATATTTAGAGTTTATTCTGGTTTATAGTATAAATACAATAGTGTTACATTGTGTTCTAATTTCATTTTTCTACATGTAGCTGTCCAGTTTATTCAGCACCACTTATTGAAGAGATTGTCTATTCTCCATCATATATTCTTGTCTCCTTCATCATAGGTCAGTTGACCATAAGTGCATGGGTTTATCTCTGGACTTTCTATCCTGTCTCATCTCTATTTCTACTTTATACCATAGCCTACTGTTTTCATGACTGTAGCTATGTATAGTGTGAACTCAGGGAGCCTGATTAGTTCAGCTTCTATTTTTTTTTCCTCTCTCTCATATTTCAATTGGCTATTCCCAGTCTTTTGTGTTTCCATACAAATAAAAAAGATGCTTGTTTTACTTCTATAAAAAAATATGCTATTAGTAGTTTGCTGGAGATTGAATTGAATCTGTCAATTTTTTGATTAGTATAATTATATTCACAATATTGATTTTTCCAATCCAATCTCTCAATCTATGTGTTATCTTTTATTTCTTTCATCAGTATCTTATATTTTTTCTGAATACAAATTTTTTGCTTCTTTAATAGTTTTATTCCTATGTATTTTATTCTTTTTGATGCAGTGGTGAACCGGATTGTTTTCCTAATTTCTCCTTCAGATCTGTCATTGTTATTGTGTAGGAATGCAAGATTTGTGTGGACTAATTTTCTATCCTGCAAATTTACAAAGATTGTTGATAAATTCTAGTAGTTATCTTGTAGCATCTTTAGAATTTTCTATGTATAGTAACATGTAGTCAGCAAACAGTGATGATTTTATTTTATTTTTCCATCTTGAATTTCTTTCATTTCTTTTAATTTTCTGTAGCCATGAGTAGGATTTCTTAAATTGTGTTGAATAAAAGTGACTAGAGTGGATACCCTTGTCTAATTTCTGATCTTAGAGGAAATGCTTTCAACTTTTCATCATTAAGAACAATGCTAGCTGTAGGTTTGCTGTGTGTGACTTTTGCTATATTGAATGAGCTTGGGTATATTGTTTCCTCTCCATTTTTTTTGATAGAGTTTTGGAAGGGTAGATGTCAATACGTCTCTAAATATTTGATAGAATTTGCTTGTGAAGCCATCTGGTCCTGAATTATTGTTTGTTGGAAGATTTTTAATTCAGTTTCAATTTCAGTATTTTTGAGTTGTCAGTTCTTATTTTCTTTTTCATCCTGCTTCAGTCTTGAAAGTATTTATCTTCCTAAGAATTTGTCTATTTCTTCTATGTTGTCCATTTTATTGACATTTAGTTGCTTATATCCATTTGTACTTCTAGTACCTGTGTTCTGGTGGATGGAGTTGGGTCTTGTTCTTCTAGTGGACCAGGCAGTCTCGTGAGGTGTCTTTTGGTGTGTCTGTGGGCTTAATACAATTTTAGACAGGCTGTCTGCTGATGAGTGGGTTTCTGTTCCTATCTTACTGATTATTCAGGCTGAGGTAATCACTACTGGAGCTTGCAGGGTATTGAGTGGAACTGGTCTTGAGATCCAGATGGGGACTTTTGGAAGAGTTCATTTTGGTCAATAGTCAGAGGGGCTGGGAATTCTCTGGTGGTTTAGTGGCCAGGAATTGGGTTTTCCATCACAATGGCTCAGTCTTGACCTCCAACTGGGAAACCAAGACCTCAGCAGCCATACAGAGTGGCCAAAATGCCAAACAATAAGAACAAACAAACAAAAATAATGAAAAGAAAATATAAAATAAGAAAGCAACCAAAGAAATGATAACCTCCCCCCAAAAAGCAAAGAACTAAAAAAAAAAAAAAAAAAAAAAAAAAAGAAACTGAAAAAAGCAAAAAATAAAGAAAAGCAGCAAGAAAATCAAAGAAAAAATTGACCACACAAAATGACAACAAAATAAAACCAAAAGAAAAAAGAGAAAGAAAACAGAGAAAAACCAAGATGGACAATAAAAACAAAATAAAACCCAAACCCCCAAAACAAACAAAAAATACAAAGAAAACAAAAAAGAAAAACCAAAAAAATCCCCTCAAAAACAAAATACAAAACAAAACAACAATAAAAAAACAAGTGAAAATAACACCAACAATTACAACCAAGCCAAAAATTAAAACTAGAAAAATAAAAAATAAAATAACAAAAACAAAAAAATCAAAAGAATTCCAAAATAAAAATATGTTTATATGTTAATAAATAATATAATTTAAAATGTTTAAAAGTTAAAAAATTAAAAGTCCAGAAACAAAACAAGCCAAAATAAACAAAACTATTTCCCTGGAACCATTGCTATCAGTGTCCTTGCCCCCACGGTAAAGCACAGCCGACCTCTACCTCCCCAGGAGACACTTTAAGACTTTTAGATATGTCTTTGTAATTGTTGTGGGTACACTAGGGGTAGCTCATTCTCTGATCTGGCCAAAGTTCTACGTGTACATGCCCCCAAAGTCCACAGCTGGTAGAATTAGACTCTCGGTTGTGAGAGCGCTTGCTGTGCATTTGCAAATTCTGCATGTATTGGATATACCAGGTGGATCACAAAGGTTTATTCTACTGCCCATATAGCTACAAGGAGAGATTTCAGTTCCTCTTCCTTAGTGTCACAGCCCTTGGGGCTCAGCTTTGATTTTGTCCCCAGCTCTACAACTGTGTGGGGCATGCTTTCATATTTGGGTAAGTGGGCCCAGCAATGGTGCCCAAGGTACATGTGGACTTGGTCAGGCATGGGAGAGGGGGGAAATAAGGAGACTACAACTGAGTTGCACATGCTCTCTTTTTTGAGAATCCTTCCCAGTACCCCAGAAGCCAGGGGCTGATGTGTGGGAAAAGAGGCCACAGTGGTGGCTCTGCCCATGTGCTACTCAATAATTGAACCTCACTTCCAAGGCAATGTGTGCTTTCTCCAGGAATGTTCCCAACTGTGGAGCTCCTCGCTCCCATCCCCTCAGGCTGTTTCAGTGCCATCAAAAGCGATCAACAGAATTCTCTCCCTGGGTCTGCTCTCTCCTAATCCCACTCTTTGGCACCCTGCCCCAGTTTGCACTACTGTACAACCATCCATTTCAGACTAGGCCTCACGGGGTTCTGGCACAGACCATCAGTGGAAATTTCACTCTGTCCTGCCTGCTACAGACTAGCCACTGATGAAGAGGGTCTCCCCAGGTATATAACCTCTCCTCTATAGATGGGAAAACAATGGAAACAGTGACAGACTTTATATTTGGGGGCTCCAAAATCACTGCATATGGTGACTGCAGCCATAACATTAAGACACTGGCTCCTTGGAAGGAAAGTTTTGACCAATCTAGACAGCATATTAAAAAGCAGAGACATTATTTTACAAAGACCTGTCTAGTCAAAGCTATGTTTTATTCCAGTAATCATGTATGGATGTGAGAATTGGACTATAAAGAAAGCTGAGTGCCAAATAATTGATGCTTTTGAGCTGTAGTGTTGGAGATCCTTCAGTCCCTTGGGCTGCAAGGAGATCCAACCACTCAATCCTAAGGGAAATCAGTTCTGAATACTCATTGGAAGGACTGCTGCTGAAGCTAAAACTCCAATCCTTTGGCCACCTAATGCAGAGAACTGACTCATTTGAGAAGACCCTGATGCTGGGAAAGATTGAAGGCAGGAGGTGAAGGGGACAACAGAGGATGGGGTTGTTGGAGGGCATCACTGACACAATGGACATGAATTTGAGTAGGCTGCGGGAGTTGGTGAAGGACAGAGAAGCCTGGCATGCTGCATTCCACAGGGTCTCAAAGAGCTGGGCACAACTGAGCAACTGAACTGGACTGAACTGAAATTGTTTCCCTGTTTTCCTTTTAAAAACTGTCATGGTACTGATGAATTTATTTGTAGGGCAGCAATGGAGAAACAGACATATAAAACAGACATATGGACATGGAAGGAGGTGCAGAGGGAGAGGGTGACATGTATGAAAATAGTAACATGGAAACTTACAATACAATATGTAAAGTAGATAACCAATGGGAATCTGCTCTATGACTTGGGGAACTCAGAGGCTCTGTAACAACCTAGAGGGATGGGATGGAGAGGGAGATGGGAAGGAGTTCTGGGAGGGCAGGGACATGAGTGAACCTGTGGCTGATTCTTGTTGGTGTTTGACCGAAAATAACAAAAATCTGTAAAACAATTAACCTTCAATTAAAAAAAATTTTAAAAAAGTCTAATAAAATGTGCCCATCTGCAAATATATATATATATAATATATATATATATATATAAAATCTGTTGAGAGTGAAAGTTGGGTAAAACTACTTTAAAAAAAAAAAAAAAAAAACTGTCATGGCTCAGCAGAATCTTTGAAGTTGGTTTCAGGACATGATTCCATCTCTACCCAGATTGTCAGTTTTTCTGAATTAAGTTACTTTCCTCTCTACCAACACTTACCCCTGAATTATTGGCTTTTGAGCAACAAGTAGCCAAACACAAGTTCTATACAATCCTAAATGAAAAAGAAATGGGGAGAGGAAGTACCAAAAAAAAAAAAAAAAAAAAAAAAAAGAAGAAAAGAAGATCAGAAGCTTGAAAGAAACAATTTGTTTTGACATTAAAAAGTCATTTTCTTTTATTTCAGTCATACATCTTTCTTTTCACTGTTCCTTATTTCTCTCCACTTAAAATAAATATGTGAAAATATAAGTTGTTAGTAAAGTTTAAATTAAACTCAAAAAATTCTTGTCATTTAAATTTCTGCAACTTTAATTTAAGATGGACTACAAATATTTATAACTGAGTGTCCTTCAAATACAGAGCTGCTGATTTACCTAATTAAAAAAAAAATCTTTCACTTTTTTCTATAGTATTCAATTTTGAACAACTCTAACTAGAATAAATAATTGTGTAAATAAAAAAATTAAATCTTTCAACACTTCAAAAACACACCATAAATTTAATTGCTATCAGATCCCACAAAGGATCAGTTCATTGCAGAATAGTTCAGCATCTGCTAATAAATGAAGAGAGGATGCTCAGTTGATTATAAATCTGTGGATAACTTGTGACATGGCAGTGGTATTTTTAATGACCCTGAGACTTATACTGAAAAATTAAATGAATCAAACAGTCAAAGGCAGGTGCTTTACTACTAGAATATGGATAAGGAATAAAAGTATTTTCAGCACGAAACAGATAGTGATAATCTATATGTGCAAGCCACTGTAAAGAGGGCAAATCACAGTATTTCCTTGGAACTTTTTTTGGTGTCAGAAAAAGAATTTTATGTCTTGTTTGATGGTACAATCTTTCAAGTATTGTACTTTATGCATACTGTAGATAAAGATCAGAAAATTTATTTCAAGAAGACTTCCAAATGCTGCAGCATTAGCAAAGATTGAACAAGGAGCTATACGATCTTAAGTAAACCTCCCATACTTCTAAAGATGTTTGGATTGGGAGAAATGATCTTTGAAAGTGTTTTTTGGAAATGTCTTGAGAACAGACAATTACTGGGTGTGGTGGCACGGTGCATTGCACAAAACATTGCAAATCAGAGTGGAGATGGGGTTGCTTAACTGTTAATGGAAAAGTGAGGAGTTTAAGTTAGAGATATTATATAATTTGAATTGAAATGACTTCTTATGGCATTATGATCATGGCAGAAAAATAAAATTGTCATTTGGTGTTGTGAAAGGAAATTTAAAATAAGTTACAAAGGCACTCTAGTCCTTTTAGATATTAATTTTAAAGTATTTAATTTGAAACATTAAGAAACATGTATTTGCATCTTTGGGGCTTCCTTAGTGGCTCAGATGGTAAAGAATCTGCCTGCAATGTGGGCAGACCCAGATTTGATTCCTAGGTTGGGAAGATCCCCTGGAGAAGGGAATGTCTACTCACTCCAGTATTCTTGCCTGGAGAATTCAATTGACAGAGGTTTTTTGTTTTGCTTTTTTTGTTTTGTTTTTCTGTTTTAGATATGTAAAAAGTAGTATTTTCCCTACTACCTTCTTTAGCAAGTAGTTAGAGGCCTCTATACTATATTATTAAAAATTCTGGCTTCAATTTGGAACTTTGGAACCCATGACATATTTTAATTAAGTATTCTCTTAAAGAGAAAAATATCTATAAAGAAAAAATGACCTAAGGTTATTTTATATTTAGCATAAGTACCTTGATGACAAGGCATTCTTTTACAGTAGTTGATGTTATTGGATCTAATTAATATTAAGTACGGAAAACAAAATTTAAGTCAAACCTCCTAAATAGAGAATATATTTCATCTTATAACTTTACCAACTGTATTTATTTTTTTGTTTTTCATTATAAGCTCCAGGTTTTACTTTTATAAAATAATTAAGACAAAATAGAATACTTTCTAAAGGTCAATCAGTAAAATTGTGAGTGACAAGATTTATTAATAGAATAAGAACCAAAAATTCCGATTTGTCAAAAGCAATTCATTTTTAAATATCCAGAGCAAAGCCATTAATCATTATTACATGTATTATTTGCCAGTTTCTATATAAAAGTTTCAGTTAGCAAAAGTATTTCTTGAGTTCACCTGGCAGTTACTATTTTGGAAAATTGCAACTATGTTTTTCTAGTTCTAATTAGTGTTCCTATATGAGTCATTCAGCAAAAATTTTAATAATCTGTTCTCTGAATATTTGAACATTGTTATCCACAAAATGGGAAACTATCATTAAAGCACAATTAGTGGAGAAGAATCAGGTTTATGGAAACTGCAGTCTGAAGTGTTTTAGCAGTTTTCTTTAGATGAGTAGATTCATGTGATTAGCAATAACACTGGCTTTATAAACTGACTTTAAATACTAGCTTCATAAAAATCTGTGCAGAAGATATTAAGAAGAGGTGGCAAGAATACACAGAACTATACAAAAAAGATCTTCACGACCAAGATAATCACGATGATATGATCACTCACCTAGAGCCAGACAATCTGGAATGTGAAGTCAAGTGGACCTTAGGAAGCATCACTATGGCCAAAGCTAGTGTAGGTGATGGAATTCCAGTTGAGTTATTTCAAATCCTAAAAAATGATGCTGTGAAAGTGCTGCACACAATATGTCAGCAAATTTGGAAAACTCAGCGGTGGTCACAGGACTGGAAAGGGTCAGTTTTCATCTAGTCTCAAAGAAAGGCAATGCCAAAGAATTTTCAAACTACCACACAATTGCAATCATCTCATATGTTAGTAAAGTAATCCTAAAAATTCTCCAAGTGAGGCTTCAGCAGTATATGAACCATGAATTTCCAGATGTTCAAGCTGGTTTTAGAAAAGACACAGGAACCAGAGATCAAATTGCCAACATCCGTTGGATTATTGAAAAAGCAAGAGAATTCCAGGAAAAACATCTACTTCTGCTTTATTCACTGTGCCAAAGCCTTTGACTGTGTGGATCACCACAAACTGTGGAAAATTCTGAAAGAGATGGGGACACCAGACCACCTGACCTGCCTCTTGAGAAATCTGTTTGCAGGCCAGGAAGTAACAACTAGAATTGGACATGGAACAACAGACTGGTTCCAAATAGGGGAAGGAATATGTCAAGGCTGTATATTTTCACCCTGCTTATTTACTTATATTGGGCTGCAAGGAGATCCAACTAGTCCATCTTATAGGAAATCAGTCTTGAATATTCATTGGAAGGACTGATGTTGAAGCTGAAACTCCAATACTTTAGCCACCTGATGCAAAGAACTGACTCATTTGAAAAGACCCTGGTGCTTGGAAAGATTGAAGGCATGAGGAGAAGAGGACAACAGAGGATGAGATGGTTGGATGGCATCAACGACTCAACGGACATGAGACTGAATAACCTCTGGGAGTTGGTGATGGACAGGGAGGCCTGGTGTGCTGCAGTCCATGTGGTTTCAAAGAGTCAGGCACAACTGAGTGACTAAACTGGACTGAACTGAAGGAGGGTTTAGATTGACTACTTGCTTTAGTAGATCAGTACATAAGGCCCATCTTTGTATGTAAATGTGGTAAATCAATTTGTATAACTGATAGAAAGATGATATGTGTTTAAATATAGAATAAAATTTGAATGATAATCAGCAAATTTATAATCAAAAGATTTTCAGAATAAATACAGTTTCAAGTAATTTGTTGAAATCATGTCATTTACTCTTTACAGTAATTTCTTATTACCTTTTTGTGTATGTGTGTGTGTGACAAGGTTCACTCAGCCACTCAGATGATAGCAAAAGTTAGGATAAAAAAGTACTGAGTAATTTTGTTCTTTTTAATTGCTGAGTAATTTTCCATTCTATGTATATATACCACATCTTTATCCATTCATCTGTTGATAGACATTTAGTTTGCTCTCATATCGTGGCTACTGTAAAGAGTGCTGCAATTAATATTGAGGTTCATGTATCATTTCAATTATGGATTTCTCTGGTTATATGCCTAGAAGGGGGATTTCCGGTGCATACAGTAGCTCAATTTTCAGTTTTTTAAGAAACCCGCATACTGTTCTCCATAGAGGCTCTACCAACATACACCTCCACCAACAGTATTGGAAGGCTTTCTCTTCTCCACACATTTTCCAGCACTATTGTTTCTAGACTTTTTTCATGATGGCAATTCTAACTGGCATGAGGCAATATCTCATCGTAGTTTTGATTATTTTGATTTGCATTTCTCTAATAATTAGTGATGTTTAGCATCTCAGAAAACTTGCCAGTCTGATCACAGGATCATAGTCTTGTCTAACAAGGAAACTAAGCCATGCCATGTGGAGCCACCTAAGACGGTCGGGTGGTGGTGGGGAAGTCTGACAGAATGTGGTCCACTGGAGAAGGCAATGGCAAGTCACTTCAGTATTCTTGCCTTGAGAACCCCATGAACAGTATGAGAAGGCAAAATGATAGGATACTGAAAGAGGAACTCCCCAGATTGGCAGGTGCCCAATATGCTACTGGAGATCAGTGGAGAAATAACTACAGAAAGAATGAAGGGATGGAGCCAAAGCAAAAACAATGCCCTGTTATGGATGTGACCGGTAATAGAAGCAAGGTCCGATGCTGGAAAAAGCAATATTGCATAGGAACCTGGAATGTTAGGTCCATGAATCAAGGCAAATTGGAAGTGGTCAAACAGGAGATGGCAAGGGTGAATGTCGACATTCTAGGAATCAGTGAACTAAAATGGGTGGAATCAGTGAACCCATTTTAATGGGTGAATTTAACTCATATGACCATTATATCTACTACTGAGGGCAGGAATCCCTTAGAAGAAATGGAGTAGCCATCATAGTCAACAACAGAGTCAGAAATGCAGTACTTGGATGCAATGTCAATAATGACAGAATGATCTCTGTTCGTTTCCAAGGCAAACCTTTCAATAGCACGGTAATCCAAACCTATGCCCCAACCAGTAATGCTGAAGAAGCTGAAGTTGAACGGTTCTATGAAGACCTACAAGATCTTTTAGAGCTAACACGCCAAAAAGATGTCATTTTCATTATAGGGTACTGTAATGCAAAAGCACGAAGTCAAGAACCACCTGGATTAACAGACAAATTTGACCTTGGAGTACGGAATGAAGCAGGGCAAAGGCTAATAGCGTTTTGCCAAGAGAATGCACTAGTCATAGCAAACACCCTCCTCCAACAACACAAGAGAAGACTCTACAAATGGACATCACCAGATGGCCAAACCAAAATCAGACTGATTATACTCTTTGCAGCCAAAGATCAAGAAGCTCTATACAGTCAGCAAAAACAAGACCGGGAGCTGACTGCGGCTCAGATCATGAATTCCTTATTGCCAAATTCAGACTTAAACTGAAGAAAGTAGGGAAAACCACTAGACCATTCAGGTATGACCTAAATCAAATCCCTTATGACTATACAGTGGAAGTGAGAAATAGATTTAAGGAACTAAATCTGATAGACAGAGAGCCTGATGAACTATGGATGGAGGTTCCTGACATTGTACAGGAGACAGGGATCAAGACCATCCCCATGGGGAAAAATGCAAAAAGGCAAAATGGTTGTCTGAGGAGGCCTTACAAATAGCTGTGAAAAGAAGAGAAGTGAAAGGGAAAGGAGAAAAGGAAAGATATACCCATTTGAATGCAGAGTTCCAAATAATAACAAGGAGAGAGAAGAAAGCCTTCCTCAGCAATCAGTGCAAAGAAATAGAGGAAAACAACAGAATGGGAGAGACTAGAGATCTCTTCAAGAAAATTAGAGATATCAAAGGAATATTTCACGCTGGGTTCAATAAAGGACAGAAATGGTATGGACCTACAGAAGCAAAAGATATTAAGAAGAGGTGGCAAGAATACACAGAAGAACTGTACAAAAAAGATCTTCATGACCCAGATAATCACAATGGTGTGATCACTCACCTAGAGCCAGACATCCTGGAATGTGAAGTCAAGTGGGCCTTAGAAAGCATCACTACGAACAAAGCTAGTGGATGTGATGGAATTCCAGTTGAGCTATTTCAAATCCTGAAAGATGATGCTGTGACAGTGCTGCACTCAATATGCTAGCAAATTTGGAAAATTTAGTAGTGGCCACAGGGCTGGAAAAGGTCCGTTTTCATTCCAATCCCTAAGAAAGGCAATCCCAACGAATGCTCAAACTACTGCACAATTGCACTCATCTCACATGCTAATAAAGTAATGCTCAAAATTCTTCAAGCCAGGCATTAGCAATATATGAACCGTGAGCTTCCAGATGTTAAAGCTGGTTTTAGAAAAGGCAGAGGAACGAGAGATCAATTTGCCAATATCTTCTGGATCATTGAAAAAACAAGAAAGTTCCAGAAAAAGCATCTATTTCTGCTTTATTGACTACGCCAAAGCCTTCGAATATATGGATCACAATAAACTGTGGAAAATTCTGAAAGAGATGGGAATACCAGACCACTTGACCTGCCTCATGAGAAACCTGTATGCAGGTCAGGAAGCACCGGTTAGAACTTGACATGGAACAACAGACTGGTTTCAAATAGGAAAAGGAGTACATCAAGGCCGTATACTGTCACCCTGCTTATTTAACTTATATGCAGAGTGCATAATGAAAAACTGGGCTGGAAGATGCACAAGCTGGAATCAAGATTACCGGGAGAAGTATCAATACCTCAGATATGCAGACGACACCACCCTTATGGCAGAGAGTGATGAGGAAATGAGAAGCCTCTTGAAGAAAGTGAAAGAGGAGAGTGAAAAAGATGGCTTAAAACTTAACATTCAGAAAACTAAGATCATGGCATCTGGTCCCATCACCTCATAGGAAATGGATGGGGAGACAGTGGAAACAGTGCCAGACTTTATTTTGGGGGGCTCCAAAATCACTACGGATGGTGATTGCAGCCATGAAATTCACAGACGTTTACTCCTTGGAAGGAACGTTACAATCAACCTAGATAGCATACTAAGCAGAGACATTATTTTGCCAACAAAGTTCCGTCTGGCCAAGGCTATGGTTTTTCCAGTGGTCATGTATGGTGGATGCGAGAGTTGGACTGTGAAGAAAGCTGAGCGCTGAAAAAATGATGCTTTTGAACTTAGAGAAGACTCTTGAGTCCCTTAGACTTCAAAGAGATCCAACCAGTCCATCCTGAAGGAGGTCAGTCCTGGGTGTTCATTGGAAGGACTGATGCTGAAGCTGAAACTCCAGTACTTCGGCCACCTCATGCAGAAGAGTTGACTCATTGGAAAAGACCCTGATGCTGGGAAAGATTGAGGGCAGGAGGAGAAGGGGGTGACAGAGGCTGAGATGGCTAGATGGCATCACTGACCTGATGGGCATCGTTTGAGTAATCTCCGGGAATTGGTGATGAACAGGGAAGCCTGGCGTGCTGCGTTTCATGGGGTCGCAAAGAATCGGACACGACTGAGCAACTGAACTGAACAGAACTGAACTGAGCATCTCTTCATGTGCTTTCTGGCCGTCTGTATGTCTTCTATGGGGAAAGGAAATGTCTGTTTAGGTCTTCCACCCATTTTTTTGATAGGATGATGTTTTTTATATTGACCTGCATCAGTTATTAGCGTATTTTAGAGATTAATATTTCCATTTTTTTTAGAGTATTTTCTTCTGTTCTCAGGGTTGTTTTTTGCTTGTTTATGGCTTTCTTTGCTGTGCTTTTAAGTTTAATTAGATTTCATTTTGCCATTTTTTAAAATTATCATTTCTCTAGGGGGTGTAGAGTAATGAAAAGTAAAAAATAAAAAAAATAATCTTGTTGTTATTTATGTCAGAGTGTCCTACTTTTTTCTCTAAGAGGTTTACAGTATCTGGTCTTAAGTGTAAGTAAGTAAGTGCTAGTCGCTCAGTCATTCCCAACTCTTTGCGACCCCAAGGACTGCAGCCCACCAGGCTCCTCTGTCCATGAGATTTCCAGGCAAAGACACTGGAGTGTTGTCCTTTCCTTCTCCAGGGGGATCTTCCCAACCTTACATTTAGGTCTTTAACCCATTTTGAGTTTATTTTTGTACATGGTGTTAGGGAGCATTCTAATTTCATTCATTTACCTGTAGCTGTTCAGTTTTCCCAGCACACCTTCTTGAAAAGGCTGTCTTTTCTCCATTGTATAGTTTGCATCCTTTGTCATAGATTAGGTGAACAGGATTTATCTCTAGGCTCTCTCTACTGTTCTGTATTTCTGTTTTTGTCATACAGAGCGAAATAAGTCAGACACAGAAAGACAAATATGGTATGATATCACTTAAACTACCTCTGAAAAGGGGGTAGAAATGAACTTATTTACAAAATAGAAGCAAACTAACAGATATAGAAAACAAACTTATTGCTACCTGGGGATAAATAGGGGAAAGGGATAAATTGGGAGACTTAGACTGACATATACAAACTGCCATTTTAAAATAGACAGCTAGTAAGAACCTGCTGTATAGCACGGGGAACTCTATTTAATCTGTAATGACCTATATGGGAAAATTTACTTAAAAAGAGTATATATATTTGTATGTATAACTAATTCACTTTGCTGTACATGTGAAATTACCCCAATATTGTAAATCAACTCTACTCCAATAAAAACTTTTCTAACTTCTGCTGAATAAGCATGCCAAAGTTTATTCTGAGATAACTGAATAGAGTTTCAGAAGTATCTGTGGTGATTTAATGGAAGAGGACTAATTTTTGACACTCTTCTTTCATTAAGTGTCAGTTTTAATGCTAGGTTTTCAACTGTATACAAAACTAAATCCTTTCTCAAAGAAAATCATCCTTTTATTTTTAAATTCTGAAACAGCAGTGCAATGTCCTTAATAGAATATCCAAACTTTAAATGGTAATAATAATAGATAATTCTACTGCATTTATAATATTAAGAATGAGTATATTTTCCAGTTTATTCAAGAAATTGTAGTCTTGTCTATTTACTCTAATGAATATTAGTGGGGAAAAAGGGAGAATTATCCACTATATTGTGCAGATGGAGAGCTTCATTGAAATCCACACTATGATATTAAAGGAGAAATCTGTGTAAACAAAGTTAAAAAATATTTAATTTGCAATGCCTTAATCCAGAGAATGGTTAAGTCATCTTGCAGATCTTCATAAAATATGGAGTGATAAAATAAAAAAAGAACTAGGTAGACACTGAAGCAAGGGAAATTAAGGATGGATGGGGATTTCAAAGTGGAGCCAGGAATAAAATGAGTATATTCAATGCATACCCTAAAACCTTACAAAGCTTACAAAAATTTCCATGATAGTAGAAGCTGAATTTTGCCACCACCATTGGGGTAGAACAGGTTATTTTTAGGATAAGTCTCTGGTTTCACCAGATTTTTATTTAACCAGAAGTACTGTATGAACAGTATATCAAATAGACATAAGAAATTTCAATGAGAATCAAGTTATTTATCCTAATTTTCTCTCCACCAACTCCATTACCTTTAACCAATTTTAACCTTTTATTAGTGGGAAGGGATTTTTTCTTGTGATCTCTTATCATTTTAAATGACACGATTAAGACTTCTCCTTTTGATCCATCAACCAGAGTACTATGTGATGTATACAAATCATTTAAGATGAGTATCCAGTTCAATTGCATTATTTCAATTCCCCTGAACTTTTGCTGTTTTTTCCCAAAATAATTAAAAATTTTTCTCTTAATGAGTTTCTTAAATTTCAATAACATATTTAAAATTATATTTCTTTCTCTATCAAATTTATATAGCATGTTTTGCTTCCATACACTAAGAGGTGAAAACAAATTCACTTTGTTTCCATTAACAATGTGTTACTAATATTACATTTACTTTCCCATGCCCAAAAAGAATTATACTAATAAAACAATAATAACATAATAATGGAATAATATATTAGTAATGAATATCAATAGCAGTTTGCACTAGTATTGTATATAATAACACAAGCTGGAATCAAGATTGATGGGAGAAATATCAATAACCTTAGATATGCAGATGACACCACCCTTATGGCAGAAAGTGAAGAAGAAATAAAGAGCCTCTTCATGAAAGTGAAAGAGAGAGTGACAAAGTTGGCTTAAAGCTCAACATTCAGAAAACTAAGATCATGGCATCTGGTCCCATAACTTCATGGAAAATAGATGGGGAAACAATGGAAACAGTGTCAGACTTTATTTTTGTGGGCTCCAAAATCACTGCAGGTGGTGGTTGCAGCCATGAAATTAAAAGATGCTTACTCCTTGGACTTTCTTTGTGACTTAGACTGTACAGCGTCTGCCTACAATGTGGGAGACCCGGGTTTGATCCCTGGGTCAGCAAGATCCTCTGGAGAAGGAAATGGCAACCCACTCCAGTACTCTTGCCTGGAAAATCCCATGGACGGAGGAGCGTGGTAGGCTACAGTCCATGGGGTTGCGAAGACACTATTGAGCGACTTCATTTTACTTTACTTCTTGGAAGGAAACTTATGACCAACCTAGACAGCATATTAAAAAGTAGAGACATTACTTTGTCCACAAAAGTCCGTCTGGTCAAGGTTATGGTTTTTCCAGTAGTATCGTATGGATGTGAGAGTTGGACTATAAAGAAAACTGAGAGCCAAAGAATTGATGCTTTTGAACTGCGGTGTTGGAGACGACTCATGAGGATCCCTTGGACTGCAACGGGATCCAACCAGCCCATCCTAAAGGAGATCAGTCCTGGGTGTTCATTGGAAGGACTGATGTTGAAGCTGAAACTCCAGTACTTTGGCCAGCTGATGTGAAGAGCTGACTCATTTGAAAAGACCCTGATGCTGGGAAAGATTGAGGCAGGAGGAGAAGGGGACGACAGAGGATGAGATGGTTGGATGGCATCACTGACTCAATGGACATGAGTTTGGGTAGACTCCAGGAGTTGGTGACGGACAGGGAGGCCTGGCATGCTGCGGTTCATGGGGTCGCAAAGAATCAGACACAACTGAGCGACTGAACTGAACTGAACTAAAATGTTTTTACTCTTATTAACCTCATATAAATCTTCAGATATTACCTTTGTTTCACTGTGGATGTCTAATTAACAGCCAACATTTAAAATGTACTGAACTGACTGAGTCGCTCAGTCGTGTCCGACTCTTTGCGACCCCATGAATCGCACATTCTTTAAATGCAATTTCTGGCAAAGACAATAAAGATACAAAGATCACATACTGGCATACACTGGAGATATTGTGTTCAGCTCCACACCATTGCAATAAAGCAAGATGCATTTTTTTTTTTTTTGGGGGGGTGGTTTCCAAGCACATTTAAAAGCTAAAGATTTGGCACAAAATGCAGTTTATGGGGAAAAAAAAACTGTTGAGCATGGTAAAGTGCAGTGCAATAAAATGAGATATACTTACATATACTCCTCTAAAATTCAATGGGGTAAAATAAAAATCCTATGCCAATTAAGGGAGAAATCCTTAAAGAAAGGTAAACTTCTCTTAATAGTATCAGTGGTTCAAAATCTTTTGCATCATATTTGAATAACAACTTTGTACAAAACTTTGGTGTGGTTTTTTTTTTTTAATTTTCTTTATTTACTATTGCACACTTTATTCAATCTGAAAAACTAAAGATACACTTTATTTTAACAATATCTTTAAGACCTTCCAAGTTCTTATTCATATAATTACTGACTTGCATCCATGTCCCACTTCATTTAGGGAATATTTCTTTTTGACTTTGTATCAATTGCAAATAAACAGTTATTTTAGTTCATGGATTTTTTTTAATCATAGGAATAATATGCCAATACATTTTTATTATGAAAAAATAACTAAACAAATAAGTAAGTAAGTCAAAATTACTCAGTTGTGTCTGACTCTGTGACCCCCTGGACTATAGAGCCCATGGAATTCTGCAGGCTAGAATACTGGAGTGGGTAGCCATTCCCTTCTCCAGCTGATCTTCCCAACTCAGAGACTGAACCCAGGTTTCCCACATTGCAGGCAGATTCTTTACCAACTGAGCCATCAGGGAAGACCAAGAAAACTGTAATAGGTAGCCTATTGTCTCCAGATGATCTTTCCAGCTCAGGAATTGAACCAGGGTCTCCTGCATTGCAGGTGCATTCTTTACTAGCTGAGCTACCAGAGAAAGCCTAAACTAAACAAATATGGCAATATATATTCTTAATCCCTAGGTGCCACAGTTTATTTTCTCACTAGATGTAAACATTTGTTATCATTAGGTCTTTCATGTTTCTAGGCATCTATATACATTTATAAATATGCATGCATAAACATATATATGTATATATACATAGATAGATAGATAGATAGATAGATATAGATCAGGTGATGGTGGGCCACCTAGTTTCTCCTTTCAAGACCAAAGATCTTCCTTTCATCTTCCTAGTTGGCTAACAACTCTCAGTTGAATTTCTCTCCAGATATCATCTTCTGTTGAAAGGAGTCTCCTCACCCAAAGTCAGGAGCCCTGCTTCAGAGCAGTCTACATCTAATACCTGTTTGATATAAAGATATAAAAGTTTTGTTTTATTGCCTCAATTTGGAGCGGCTCTGAAGGGCCTTGATAAAATACCTGTGGGAGTAGCTGAGGCCTTTGTTTACAGTTCAACTTCTTTCTCTGACCACTCAGAGCAATCCCCACAGACTTCTTGTGTAATAATCTGCTTCAGTGTTTATTCCCTAAGAAATAAAATCTAAGAGAGTCAAAGGCAAGTGTGGGCTAATGAAGCAAGTGTGAACTGGTAATTGGAGACGAATCATCTACTGGCTTGTTGAGAAAAAAATTCCAGGTACTAATAGTAGGTGGAGAAATCATAATCCTTGGCTTTTGGTAGTAAACTGATTCTTAAACTGTTCATCTCTGGTGCACTGGAATGGGTAGAGTTAGAGGGAATTAACTGATGAATGTAAGGAATCCAGTAGGGACTACAGTGAAAACTCCTAATTATGAAGATTTTGGGATTTAGTGTTAATTATCAGAGAAAATTGAATCACTTTGAAAAGATAACAAAGGATTGAGAACCATGAATCATCAATTAAAGTCTAAGAATAAATATGAGGAGGCTTTCATGATAGCATGAAAAGATTATTATTTCTTTTAGTTGGAGGGCAAAACAAAAATGAAATGATGCTCAAGCTCAGAATTTACACAAGTAACACAGACATAAAGAAAGTTTGAGTTTTCAATTTTGGCAAGTCCACTACACCAAACGCTAAAAACTAATTAGGAAAGACTGAGATTCTGAGTTTCTGTATGTGGGTAGTAGGATTTATACATACAAATATATTGAATACTAGGAATTCTTGTACCTGTGGTACCTATGGAAGAGGACTACTCCCCTCTCTGAAGTCTTACACTACCCCAGAGTCTGACGAGAATGCAAACACCTCTGCCAGCTAGGAAAAACATCTCTTTCCTTCAAGGTAAAAGACACCTCTTTTCCTGGCTACCAAACTAAAAATTACTGTGGAGTTACATAATTATTCAAGTAGATGAAGTGACATAATTAGAACCACTCTATATCTAGTAAAAGCAAAAAGTAGCTATATCCTGGAGGAAGTTCAAGATCTAACCAATATGTAACAGCAGAAATCCAGGGAATGTATCTGATGCTAGATCTGAAGATGCTCAATCAATCAGTTCAGTTCAGTTCTGTCACTCAGTCATGTCTGATTCTTTGCGACCCCATGGGCTGCAGCACACCAGGCTTCCCTGTCCACCACCAATTCCTGGAGCCTACTCAAGCTCATGTCCATTGCGTATAATGCCATCCAACCATCTCATCTTCTGTTCTTCTCCTCCCACCCTCAATCTTCCCCAGCATAAGGGTCTTTTCAAATGAGTCAGTTCTTCACATCAAGTGGTCAGAGTATTGGTGTTTCAGCTCCAACTTCAGTCCTTCCAATGAATATTCAGGATTGATTTCCTTTAGGATGGACTAGTTGAATCTCTTTGCAGTCCAAGGGACGCTCAAGAGTTTTCTCCAACACCACAGTTCAAAAGCATCAATTCTTTGGTGCTCATCTTCTTTATAATCCAAATCTCACATCCATACACGACCACTGGAAAAACCATAACACTGACCAGATGGACCTTTGTTGTCAAAGCAATTGTCTCTGCTTCTTTAATATATAGTCTAGGTTGGTCATAGCTTTTCTTCCAAGGAACAAGTGTCTTTTAGTTTCATGGCTGCAGTCACCATCTGCAGTGATTTTGGAGTCCCCCAAAATAAAGTATCTCAATGTTTCCATTGGTTCCCTGTCTGTTTGCCATGGAGTGATGGGGCCAGATGCCATGATCTTAGTTTTCTGAATGTTGAGCTTTAAGCCAAATTTTTCACTCTCCTCTTTCACTTTCATCAAGAGGCTCCTTATTTCTTCTTCACTTTCTGCCATAAGGGTGGTGTCATCTGCATATCTGAGGTTATTGATGTTTCTCCCGGCGATCTTCATTCCAGCTCAATCAATGAGGCCAAATATAAGAGCGATATTTTTTCATTATGAGAGAAGTTTCTCATGATATAGGGTTAATTTATTGATAAGAGTCAATGCTAACACACCATGAAAATGACTCGGGAATTTGGAGAAAAGAAAACCTCATATAAAGTGAAGTGCAGATGCCTGAATAACCATGTCAGGTGGTAGTAGCAGGGATTAAAAATAATCTGGAAATTGGGTATGATGGATTAGTAAAGTTCAGAAACTCACCAGGTAACTACATTCTACGGGAGGGCCTTAAGATCAGTTTATTCACTAGAGTTATAAGAAATGGACTAGTGAGAGAGGAAAAAGCATCACTGAGACAAGCAGTGGCAATTGATCTCAATATAGTTAATTCCAGGGATGGCAGAAGATGCTATTACAGTATTTGTTTCACTACTGTGAAAAGAGATATATATTCTATCGTGTAAAATAGCTAGAGGTAAGATACCCATTGGTAAGTTTTCATTCCAGTACCAAAGAATGGCAATGCCACAGAATGTTCAAACTATCCCACAGTTGCACTCATTTCACATGCTAGCAATGTAATGCTCAAAATTCTCCAAGCTAGGTTTCAACAGTACATGAAATGAGAAATTCCAGATGTACAAGCTGGATTTAGACAAGGCAGAGGAATCAGAGATCGAATAGTCAGCATTCATTGTATCATAGAAAAAGTAAGAGAATTCCAGAAAAACATCTACTTCATTGACTATGCTAAAACCTTTGACTAAGTGTATCAAAATAAACTGTGGAAAATTCTTAAAGAGATGGGAATACCAGACCACCTTATCTGCCTCCTGACAAACCAGCATGCAGATCAAAAAGCAAGGGTTAGAACCGAACACTGAACAGCAGACTGGTTCGAAATTAGGAAAAGAACGTGTCAAGGCCTGTTTAATTTATATGCAGAGTACATCATGAGAAATGCTGGGCTGGACGATGCACAGCTGGAATCAAGACTGAAGGGAGAAACATCAATAACCTCAGATATGCAGATGACACCACCCTTATGGAAGAAAATGAAGAAGATCTAAAGAGCCTCTTGATGAAAGTAAAAGAAGAGAGTGAGAAAAACTGGTTAAAGTCAGCATTCAAAAAACTAAGATTGTGGCATCTGGTCCCATCATTTCTGGCAGATAGATGGGAAACAATGGGAACACTGACAGACTTTATTTCCTTTAGGTATACATTCACTGTGGATAGTGACTTCAGCCATGAAATTAAAAGATGCTTCCTTTTTGAAAGAGAAGCTATGACAAACCCAAACAGCATATTCAAAAGCAGAGATATTACTTTGCCAAGAAAGATCTGTGTGGTCAAAGTTATGTTTTCTCCAGTAGTCATGCATAGATATGAGAGTTGGACCAGAAAGGAGGCTGAGCACCAAAGTATTGATGCTTTCAAACTGTGGTATTGGAGAAGACTCTCGAGAGTCCCTTAGACTGCAAGGAGTTCAAATCAGTCAATCCTAAAGGAAATCAACTCTGAGTATTCTTTAGAAGGACTGATACTGAAGTTCCAATACTTTGGCCACCTGATGTGAAGAGCCGACTGATTGGAAAATATCCTGATGCTGGGAAATATAGAAGGCAGGAGGAGAAGGGGATGACAGAGGACAAGATGTTTGGATGGCATCACTGACTCAATGGACATGAGTTTGAGCAATCTCCGGGTGATGGTGAGGGACAGGGGAGGCTGGCACGCTGCAGTCCATGGGGTCAGAAAGAGTCAGGTATGACTGAGGGACTGAATAACAACAGTTGGAAGCTGTCTTATAGGACTGGCAGCTCAGCTAGGAAATCCTCGATGACAAAGGGTGTGAGATGGGGATGGGAAATAGGAGAGATACTCAAGTGGAATGTGACATATGCAAACGTATAGCTGATTCACTCTGTTGTGCAGCAGAAAATAAGACAACAATGTAAAGCAGTTATACTTCAATAATAAAATGGGGAAGCCTGGTGTGCTGCAGTCCATGGGGTTGTGAAGATGTGGATATGACTGGGCGACTGAACAGCAGCAATAAAATAAAATAGAAAAGGAAAGTAGTAATCCTTTAAGAAAAGACTGATTCCAAGTCTGACAAAGAAAATACAAGATAAGTTTAGACAAACTCATGCCAGAAACTAAGAATGTGTTCAAGAGAATAAAAACAAAAAAAGAAAGAAAGAAAAAAGAAAAAAAAGAAAGAATCATGAAATCATGGAGGCCCAACTCAAACTGGGAAAAAGAATACAATGATGAATTATGGCATTAAGATTTCAGAATGCTAAAAAAAAAAAATGATTAATTACTGCAACATGGTGAGCAATATAGATTATCCAACAATGGTTGGCAAATGAATGAATGAATGATAGGGTGATGGGCAGCTGCTCAAGCCAAATTATTGTACCTGAACCAGTTTTATTTAATGGGCATAACTAAAAAGGTGATCGGATCCTCAGTAGGAATAACACCATAATACCGTGACAAATGTACATGGAAATAATATATCCCGTTCTTGTACAAAGAGGTTATCCTCAATATACCCAGAAAATTACACTGGGAATGTAACAATGTGAATATGTATACCTTTTGAGGATTGTTGAATCTGTTTGCAACTTTACATTAATACCTAAAGATTTGAAGCATCATTATGTATCCCTTACTTGATTCTTTCTTACTTGCTGTAGTCTTCCTAGGCCAAACTTTTATCCCTTGTCTTAATTCAGACAAGTGATCTAAGTAAAAAGCAGAAGCTACCTGACAGCAGCTTATTCCTAAATATACTTTCTCTAGAATATTACTCCATATTTTCCTAGTTAGTTCCACAGAAATATAATGTTTTACAATTATGAGACTTTAACAATAGATCTTTCTAGTTGCTATTAATATAAATTTTGATCTGTTGTGATCAAAATAGAAGTAGAAAAAATGTCCTTGAATTTTTTAAAGGGTAATTTTAATTCAGAAAATCTTGGACTTAGAAAAGGCCGAGGAAACAGAAATCAAATTGCCAACATCCTATGAATCATCAACAAAGCAAGAGAATTCCAGAAAAACATCTACTTCTACTTTATTGACTATGCCTAACCTTTGACTCTGTGGATCACAATGAACTGTGGAAAGTTCTTCAAGAGATGGGAATACCAGACCACCTGATCTGCCTCCTGAGAAATCTGTATGCAGGTCAAGAAGCAACAGTAAGAAATGGACATGGAACAACAGATTGGTTCCAAATTGGAAAAGGAGAGCCTCAAGGCTGTTTTGTGTAACCCTGCTTATTTAACTTATATGCAGAGTACATCATGAGAAACGCTGGACTGGAGGAATCAGAAGCTGGAATCAAGATTGATGGGAGAAATATCAATAACCTCAGATATGCAGATGACACCACCCTTATGACAGAAAGTGAAGAAGACATAAACAGCCTCTTCATGAAAGTGAAAGAGGAGAGTGAAAAAGTTGGCTTAAAGCTCAACATTCAGAAAACTAAGTTCATGGCATCCAGTCCCATCACTTCATGGCAAATAGATGGGGAAACAATGGAAACAAGGGCTGACTGTTTTTCTGGGCTCCAAGATCACTGTAGATGGTGACTGCACCCATGAAATTAAAAGTCACTTACTCCTTGGAAGGAAAGTTATGACCAGCCTAGACAGCATATTAAAAAGCAGAGACATTACTTTGCCAACAAATGTCCATCTGGTCAAGGCTACGGTTTTTCCAGTGGTCATGTATGGATGTAAGAGTTGGACTATAAAGAAAGATGAGTGCCAAAGAAATGATGCTTTTGAACTGTGGTGTTGGAGAACACTCTTGAGTCCCTTGGACTGCAAGGAGATCCAACCAGTTCTTCCTAAACGAGGTCAGTCCTGGTTGTTCATTGGAAGGACTGATGTTGGAGCTGAAACTCCAATAGTTTTGCCACCTGATGCAAAGAGCTGATTTATTTGAAAAGATCCTGATGCTGGGAAAGATTGAGGGAAGGAGGAGAAGGGGACAACAGAGGATAAGATGTTTGGGTAGCATCACTGACTCAATGGACATGGGTTTGGGTGGACTCTGGGAATTGGTGATGGACAGGGAGGCATGGTGTGCTGCGGCTCATGGAATCGCAAAGAGTCGGATATGACTGAGCGACTGAACTGATCTGAACTGAACTGATTTTAACTTGAATTAGAATAAATGTTAACTAGATTATTTATAATTGTGTATTTTCTCAGAATAATTTTTAACACCCCCTGACTCTAAATTATATCGTTTCCTGCTTCTGCTTTTCTTGACAGCTACATCTATTCTGGCGTTTCCCTGGTAGCTCAATTGAAAAAGATTCTGCCTGAAATCAGCTTTCTGGTTTGGGAAGATCCCCTGGAGAAGGGAATGTCTACCCACTCCAGTATTCTGGCCTGGAGAATTCCATGGACAGAGGAATCTAGCAGGCTACAGTCCATGGGGTCTCAAAGAGTCAGACATGGCTGAGTGACCTTTGCTCACATTCACACTCACATATCTATACTGATTATTATCCTTTCCAGCTAGTTATGTTAATATGTTATTGAGATTTGGCTTTGCTAGATAATTAGGGCTATTCATTATTACTGCCTGAAACAAAGGCATACCAAGAAAATGCTGTCTATATTTCATATAGTTCAGTTCAGTGCAGTGCAGTCACTCAGTCATATCCACCTCTGCGAACCCATGAACTGCAGCATGCCAGGCTTCCCTGTCCATCACCAACTCTCAGAATTTACTCAGACTTTATCCATTGAGTTGGTGATACCATCCAGTCATCTCATCCTCTATCATCCCCTTCTCCTCCTGTCTTAAATTTTTCCCAGCATCAAGTTCTTTTCAAATGAGTCAGTTCTTCACATCATGTGGCCAAAGAACTGGAGTTTCAGCTTCAACATCAGTCCTTCCAATGGATATTTCTTCCAAGGAGAAAGCATCTTTTAATTTTCCTGGCTGCAGTCACAATCTGCAGTGATTTTGGAGCCCAAAAAATTAAAGTCTGCCACTGTTTCCGCTGTTTCCCCATCTATTTGCCTTGAAGTGATGGGACTGGATGCCATGAACTGAGTTTTCTGAATGTTGAATTTTAATCCAACTTTTTCACTCCTCTTTCACTTTCACCAAGAGGTTTCACAGTTCCTCTTTGCTTTCTGCCATAAGCGTGGTGTCTTCTGCATATCTGAGGTTATTGATATTTCTCCCGGCAATCTTGATTTCAGCTTGTGCTTCATCCAACCCAGCATTTCTCATGATGTATTCTGCATATAAGTTAGACAAGCAGGGTGACAATATACAACCTTGATGTAGTCCATTTCCTATTTGGAACTAGTTTGTTGTTCCATGTCCAGTTCTAACTGTTGCTTCCTGACCTACATATAGGTTTCTCAAGATGTAGGTCAGGTGGCCTGGTATTCCTATCTCTTTAAGAATTTTCCACAGTTTGTGGTGATCCACAAACTCAAAGGCTTTGGCATAGTGAATAAAGCAGAAGTAGATGCTTTCCTGGAAATCTCTTGCTTTTTTGATGATCCAGTGGATGTTGGCAATTTGACCTCTGGGTCCTCTGCCTTTTCTAAAACTAGCTTGAACATCTGAAAGTTCACAGTTCATGTATTGCTGAAGCCTGGCTTGGAGAATTTTGAGCATTACTTTACTAGCATTTGAGATGAGTGCAATTGTGCAGTAGTTTGAACATTCTTTGACATTGTCTTTCTGTGAGATTGGAATGAAAACTAACTTTTCCAGTCCTGTGGCCTCTGCTGAGATTTCCAAATTTGCTGACATATTGAGTGCAGCACTTTCACAGCATCATCTTTTAGCTTTCAAAATAGCTCAACTGGAATTCTATCACCTCCACTAGCTTTGTTCATAGTGATGCTTCCTTAGGCCCAATTGAGTTCGCATTCCAGGATGTCTGGCTCTAGGTGAGTGTGTATAATCACACCATCATTATTATCTTGGTCATGAACATCTTTTTTTGTACAGTTCTTCTGTGTATTCTTGCCACCTCTTCTTATTTCTTTTCCTTGTTAGGTCCATACCATTTCTGTCCTTTATTGAGCCCATCTTTGCATGAAATGTTCCCTTGTTACCTTTAATTTTCTTGAGGAGATCTCTAGTCTTTCCCATTCTGTTTTTTCCTCTATTTCTTTGCTTTGATCACTGAGGAAGGCTTTCTTATCTCTCCTTGCTATTCTTTGGAACTCTGCATTCAAATGGGTGTATCTTTTCTTTTCTCCTTTGCTTTTCACTTCTCTTCTTTCCACAGTTATTTGTAAGGCCTCCTTAGACAGCCATTTTGCTTTTTTGCATTTCTTTTTCTTGGGGATGATCCTGATCCCTGTCTCCTGTACAATGTCATGAACCTCCATCCATAGTTCATCAGGCATGCTATCAGATCTAAACCATTAAATCTATTTCTCACTTTCACTGTATAGTCATAAGGGATTTGATTTAGGTCATACCTGAATGGTCTAGTGGCTTTCCCTACTTTCTTCAATTTAAGTCTGAATTTGACCATAAGGAGTTCATGACCTGAGCCACAGTCAGCTCCTGGTCTTGTTTTGGTTGACTGTATAGAGCTTCTTCACCTTTGACTGCAAAGAATATAATCAATGTGATATCAGGGTTGACCATCTGGTGATGCTCATATAGTTAAATAATATGAAATCTTAGCAACTTCATCTGTGTCCATAAGTAAAGAGTATTTTTTAAGAAAACCTTTGTCTATATTCAAACAATCTCTAACTCAAATCTGAATGGATGTATTGCAGTGTATTTTACATGCTGCTATTTTGTCCCACGCCATTGCTAACTTCCTCAGTTTTCATAAAAATGTGCTTAACTTTTGAGAACCAGGATAACTGGGCAGGCACATGAGTCAGATTTCAACTCACAAAAATAGAGAAAAGTTACACTCCAGACATTAGCCAGGGGGCATATTTTAGGCTTACAACTGTTTGATGTTTATCAAAAGCTTAGTTCAAAGAAATGATATGTGTGAAGGGTTGCCTGAAGGATGTATGAGTTTATGTGCTTTTCTGGATTCTATGAAATATATACTTCTAGGTTTCCTCAGACCTTTAGAATCATGTATCATATTGGTTTTTTGTAAAATTAATACCCATGTTTTAATCATGTTTATATCATATATCACCAAGTTATGGTGACAATCCCTCAAGCAATGAGTTTTAAGAAATATATCTCTATATTTTCAATAAGGATAATATTGGTTACAGAATAGACTGTTCTCTCTTTAGCTAAAATATTTTAGGATATATTTTTAATTGTCTATGGATTAAGAATAATAGGACCATGACTAAGACATCATCTGTTTTTAAACATATGCCTATTGTGACTTGTGTAACATTGGAATTTGGCTGCTCTAGAATTCTAACAACACTTTGTAGAGTCATTTGCCATCGTGGTTATATATTCAACTTTATTTAGTATCACTACTTTTTAAAATCTGTTTTCTTTCTGTTGTTAAACATATCTTGATCTGAAATATGAATTTTGACGTTATGTCTTAATAATTTCTAAGAAAATAATTAAAAACTGTTAAATGAATAGCTTGAGAAATCAGAGAATTGTTTTCAGAGAATTTACTGTTGTTTTCTAGAAGTCACTACAAAAGCCTACACATAGTTTGAAATTTACCATTACCTCAAGAAAAAAGAAAATACACTTTTCAGAAATGTAATTATTTCTAAGAAAAAAAAAAACTTCTACTTTTAATAAAAGAGCTATGTAATATAATAAAAATCCTCCTCAATGCAGTATAACTTTAAGAGGATTTTTAAACTACTCTTCTAAATAATAATGAATAGAAAATCAACTATGCATAATTCAGTAAAAATCAACTTTATTTGCAGGAGGTGCAATGAGGTTAGGGAGAATACAAATATATTTAGTTAATAATTCTTTTGAAGCCCATTTATATCTGTTCATAAAACAATTAGCATTTTACTTGCATTATTTAACTCATGAAGATTGCTAACATTTTTCTTTCTTTTTTTTTGCATATAGATATATTTGCAAATAATTTGGTTACTTTTAGGGATGAATTCAAAGTAAGTAAGAAACTGTATGTGCCAAGTAAAACTTAACATCATGCTGAATATATAGCAAGCACTTTCAGTTCTTATTGTTTATTATTTCAATAATCTATAGAGTAAATACATTTAACAATATTGAAAATAGTTTGAATAATGCTTACCAGTTTTTGGTAAAAAATATTTCATTATTAATTAAAAGGATATTTGTATCATGACATCATATGAGGCTATCAACAATATGTGTTGTGATACATACAGCTATATCTAACATATGAACATATATATTAGTTGTATGCATATCTATTTGCCTTACAATTTATAACCTTAATGTATTTTTAATTATTCACTTTCTTTGAATTAAAAAAGCAATGCACATAGTTATCCTACTTGTTGTTAAATTAGCAAATTGTGGGGCAAGGGAAAGGGATAATGAAAGTATGTGCCAAAATTGGTTCCTTAATGAATCTTATTCAAATTTAGAAAACTAGTCCCCTGTGAATAATTCAGTTTTAATATAATTTTATGCATATTTGCTAAAAGTGTTTAAAATTAAAATAATTTATTGAAAGCTATCCACAGTCACTAATGTAGTACAATTTTATTGAACATTACACATATTTTTCTTGCAGTATTTATGTGGAAAATCTGCAAATTTATTCTCAGAGTAAGGCGAGGAAAGGAACAAGAAACAAGAATTCTATTTTCATATATTTAAACAACTTGCTTTAAAGAATTGCAGAAAAACATTGACTGGCTTTTTCAAAGTTTTAATTTATTAATATTTATAAGTTGTATTAGTTCTCTTTTTTCTAATAAGTGAAATAGCTCTACCAAGTCTTCCACAATTTACCTTACTAAGACTAGGCAAACTTTGTAATGGCTTGGGATGTAAATATTGAAATGAACTGCATGATTTTTCTTTTAATATTTTTTGAAGATTTAATTATTTATTTAAATTGAAATATAAAGAAAGTAATATAGAAGCATGAATAATGCTATTTTGACTGCTTATTGTTCTATGAAGCTTTGTACTATATTTTTTACAGGATAAATTTTTAAAACATTTTAATATAATTCTTGGGTAAGTAAACACAGAGCTATTCAGTGGCATGTATAGAACCACATTCAAGCTGGTGGACTAAACTAATCAGTACTTAGGATCAATGACCACATTCTGTACTCAAAATGAACATTAGATTATAATAATTTAAATTGTATGCAAGTATGAAATAAAACTTAAAGATAAATTTCCTCACCAAACATCATATTGTTATATCATATATCCTCAATAAATTATAGTTCCTGAATATGCATCATATATCTATCTTACAATAAACATACAAAGTATATAATACAAATATTATTATTATTAATAGACAGCAGTATCAGAATGGATTTTGCTGTATTTTTAGTTAAATGTATATTTCCTTTTGTGAGATTTCTTTTTGTTCTCACTGAACAAAGTTTCAAATATTTCATCTGGAATATCATGTAAAAAAGCAACCAAAATAAGTCTATATAACATAGCTCATGAAAACATAATTGAAAAAGAAAAATATATTAAAAATGACCAGACAAAATATTAATAGTACCCTTGAAGGGGTATCAAGACTTTATGATATATTAAAATAATTTTGAAAAACTGCAGAAATGAGTTACAAAATGGCCTAATTAGCAAAATTACATTTTAAAATAATTTTTGCCATAATAACACATATTAAGAACACTTTTCATAAAACTGCAAAAAGTCCTTTTTATTGCTCTAGCATTAGAGAATGTTGGTGCCATCATATTGAACACTAAGACACATTCTACATATAAGTATAACATTTTATAGATTTTCATAGAACAATTCAAGATAGATGTCTGAGGAGGTTTCACAAAAAGTTGAGAAAAGAAGAAAAAAGAAAGGCAAAGGAGAAAAGGAAAGATATGTCCATCTGTCTACAGTGTTTCAAAGAATAGCAAGAAGAGATAAGAAAGCCTTCTTAAGTGAAAAAGACAAAGACACAGAGGAAAACAATAGAATGGGAAAGACTAGAGATCTCTTCAAGAAACTTAGAGATACCAAGGGAAAATTCCATGCAAAGATGGGCACGATAAAGGACAGAGTGGCATGGACCTAACAGAAGCAGAAGATACTAAGAAGAGTTGAAGAAAGCACAGAACTGTACAAAAAAGGTCTTAATGATATGGATAACTATGATGTTGTGGACACTCACCTAGAGCCAGACATCCTAGAGAATGAAGTCAGGTAGGCCTTAGGAAGCATTGCTACAAATAAAGTTAGTGGAAGTGGTGGAATTCCACCTGAGTTATTTCAAATCCTAAAAGATGATGCTGTTAAAGGGCTGCACTCAATATGTCAGCACATTTGGAAAACTCAGCAGTAGCTACATCACTGTAAAAGGTCAGTTTTCATTCCAATCCCAAAGAAGGGTAATGCCAAAGAAAGTTCAAACTGCCACAAAAATGTGCTCATGCCACATACTAGCAAAGTATGTGCTAGTATCAAAGTTGATAGTGTGTGCTACTATCAAAATTCTTCAAGTTAGGATTCAACAATACATGAACTGAGAACCTCCAGATATAAAAACTGAAATTAGAAAAGGCAGAGGAACCACAGATCAAATTGCAAGCATTTGTTGGATCATAGAAAAAAATAAGATAATTCCAGAAAACATCTACTTCTGTTTCATTTACCACACTAAAGCCTTTGACTATATGAATCACAACAAACTGTGAAAAGTTCTTAAAGAGGTGGGAATACCAGATCAACTTATCTGCCTCCTTAGAAACTTATATGCGGTAAAGAAGCATCATTGAGAACTGTGCATGGAACAATGAATTGGTTCAAAATTGGGAAAGGAGTTAAAGCTGTATATTCTCACCCTGCTTGAAAGAAAGTGAAAGTTGCTCAGTCGTGTCCAACTCTCTATGACCCCAAGGACTATACAGTCCATGGAATTCTCCAGGCAAGATTAATGGAGTGGGTATCTGTTCCCTTCTCCAGGGGACCTTCCCAACCCAAGGATCAAACCCAGGAATCCCACATTGCAGGCAGACTCTTTATCAGCTGAATCATTAGGGAAGCTCAGGACCAGTATTCCAGTGGGTACCCTATCCCTTCTCCAGGGGATCTTGTTTTACTTATATGGAGAGCATAGCATATGAAGTTCCAGGCTGGATGAAACTCAAGCTGGATCAAGATTGCCAAAAGAAATAGGAACAACCTTAGATATGCAGATGACACTACCTTTAGGACAGAAAGCAAAGAGGAAATAAAGAGCCTCTCGACGAAGGTCAAAAAGGACAGTGAATAAGCTGGCTTAAAACTCAACAATCAAAAAACTAAACCATGGCATGTAGTCCCAACACATCATGGTAAATAGAAGGGGAAACAATGGAAGCATTGACAGACTTTATTTGTTCGGGTTCCAAAATCACACTGGATGGTGACTGTAGCCATGAAATTAAAAACAAACAAACAAACAAAAACAACAACAACAAAAAAAACAACCCTTACTCCTTGGAAGAAAAGCGTCGACAAACCTAAACAGTGTAATAAAAAGCCCAGAAACATCACTTTGCTGACAAAGTTCCCTATAGTCAAAGCTATGGATTTTCCAGTAGTCATGAATGAACATGAGAGTTGGATCATAAAGAAGGCTGAGTGCTGAAGAATTGATGCTTTCAAACTGGTGCTGGAGAAGACGCTTGAGAGTTCTTTGGACTGCAATATCAAACCAGTCAATCCTAAAGGAAATCAGTCCTGAATATTCATTGGAAGAGCTGATGCTGAGGCTGAAGCTCCAATCATTTGGCCACCTGATCTGAAGAGTAGACTCACTGGAAAAAGACCCTGATGCTAGAAATGATTGAGGGCAGGAGGAGAAGGGGTCAACAGAGGATGAAATAGTTGGATGGCATCACCGACTCAGTGGACATGAGTTTCAGCAACTTCTGGGAGATAGTGAAGAAACGGGAAGCCTGGCATGCTGCAGTCCATGGGGTCACAGTTAGTCATAACTGAGTGACTGAACAGCAATAAGTACATGTGTATACAAAATGTATACTTAGAAGATAAGCTTAGTGACAAGTCATTAACTTGGCATTATAACAAAAAACCTAACCTAATAGAAATAATTTCAAATTTGAGATGTAAATGTAAAAATGCCTAATTTCATGCATTCCAGGTATACAATAATCTGGTAAACTGCCTTGGTATTTGTTTGATCTGCAGATTAAAATGGTAATTTCGTGGAAGATTAAATTAGGTTGTTATTACTGAGGCTAAGTAAAATGGTATCATAACATTTAATATGTATAATAAATTTACTGATTAGAAAATTAAATCTAAGTGTGAATTATCAAGGAAGGTGTACCATCTTCTACCAAACTAAGGAGAGTCTTAATCTAGAAATAATTTGCTTTGTTTGTGCTTTTGAAAAAGGTATAAACAATATTTTAGTCATACTTGTTTATCTACTTACTCTTTTATCAATTTCATAAGCATTGAGCATTGTCACCAACATTTTCCATTATTTATTAAACATGAAATGTAAAATCACCATTTTATAAATAGTAAGCAAATTCTTGGGTTACCTTTACTAAAAATAATGTCTTACTTACTCATATCTAGCAGTGTTGATTTTAATATTTCATACAAAATTTGCTTAATCGTATCTTGGAACATTTTCCTTCCATACATTTTTTATTACTTATTTTTGGAAAATCATCCTAAAAATGAGTCTAAAATGGAATGATTATATATCAACAGACTAAAATAAAAGTGAAGTTCTTTCTTTTCCAACTGAAAACAAATAATTGTTTTATTTATCTAAGACATGTTATAATTTAACAAATAAATTAATTTTCATATTTTATTCTAATCATAAAAGGTAATAGACAATACTGCCAAAAATAAAGTCTTTGAAAAAAAATCTTTAGATCATAGTATTTGGATAGAGATGACATGATATATATTGAATATTTATCAAATCTAGATGATTATTTTATCTTTTTATTGATTTTTTAAGTTCATAAGAAACCCTCAAATAACTGTTCTTTCTTTACTGAGGAATCAAATTTTAAAAAAAGGAAAATGAAATTGACTTGTTATTTTATGCTGTCAATGTTGATATTTTGGATAATTTTGAAACTGCTTAGTAACACTTCATTTCTGACAAAATTACTGGTTCAGTTGTCACTATGCTTCATAAAGTAATAAAATATAGATGGAGTAATATTTAAGTATCTGTATCTATTATGGGGAATTGCCTTCTGGAGTCATGCATTATTAAAAGATTCTAACAAGTTATAATAGATGTAAGATAATAGAATATCATGTATAATGAACAATTTAAAAGGTCATCTTACTGTGCTTGTCAATGCTTTAAAATGTAGATAATAAAGAAGTATAAAAATATTAGGCAAAGTTTCTCATGTATTTAAGACAGTGATTTTCTTCCTCAGGATATTTTGAATAAATTAATGAATTTTTAAAGAAATAATTAATTTCAAGCATGTGCCATACCTTACTATCACACAGATAACCACATTATTAATCCCAAAGATTTTATTGAATTCAATTTAATTAATATATGAATGAATTAAATTAAAATGTTTGTTTATGTGATACAAGTTACTTTGAACTAGTTCAAAACAAATTTTAGGAAATAATGAAATCTGTTTATCTTAATGATCTCTTTGATGATATAATCATAGAAAATATATGAAAGCCTCTCTGGCAAATGATCAGCTCAACATTGTTATCATTTCAGCATAGGGCAAAATGCACTAAAACATGATACTTTATGTATGCAATAGACACCTAAACTCAAAAAGAAAGAAAAATAAAGAAAATTTGATGTGGACCATACCTACCTATAAAAATATATATACAGCCTTGATGTACTCCTTTTCCTGTTTGGAAACAGTCTGTTGCTCCATGTCCAGTTCTAACTGTTGCTTCCTGACCTGCATACAGGTTTCTCAAGAGGCAGGTCAGGTGGTCTGGTATTTCCATCTCTTTCAGAAGTTTCCACAGTTTGTGGTGATCCACACAGTCAAAGGCTTTGGTATAGTCAAAAAAGCAGAAATAGATGTTCTTCTAGAACTCTCTTGCTTTTTCAATGATCCAGGAGATGTTGGCAATTTGATCTCTGGTTCCTGTGTCTTTTCTAAAACCAGCTTGAACATCTGGAAGTTCACGGTTCACATATTGCTGAAGCCTGGCTTGAGAATTTTGAGCATTACTTTACTAGCGTGTGAAATGAGTGCAATTGTGCGGTAGCTTGACCATTCTTTGGGATTTCCAAATAGGAAAAGAAGTACACCAAGGCTGTATGTTGTCACCCTGTTTATTTAACTTATATGCAGAGTATATCATGAGAAACGCTGGGCTGGAAGAAGCAGAAACTTGAATCAAGATTTCCAGAAGAATTATCAATAACCTCAGATATGCAGATGACTCCACCATTATGGCAGAAAGTGAAGAACTAAAGAGCCTCTTGATGAAAGTGAAAGAGGAGAGTGAAAAAGTTAACTTAAAGCTTAACATTCAGAAAACTAAGATAATGTCATCCAGTCCCATCACTTCGTGGCAAGTAGATGTGGAAACAGTGGCAGACCTTATTTTTGGGGGCTCCAAAATTACTGCAGATGATGACTGCAGCCATGAAATAAAAAGACACTTACTCCTTGGAAGGAAAGTAATGACAAACCTAGACAGCATATTTAAAAGCAGAGACATTTCTTTGCCAACAAAGGTATGTCTAGTCAAAGCTATGGTTTTTTAGTAGTCATGAATGGATGTGAGAGAAAACTGAGCGCCAAAGAATTGATGCTTTTGAACTGTGATGTTGGAGAACTCTTGAGAGTCCCTTGGACTTCAAGGAGATCCGACCAGTGCATCCCAAAGGAAATCAGTCCTGAATGTCCAATGGAAGGACTGATGTTGAAGCTGAAACTCCAACACTTTGGCCACTTGATGTGAAGAACTGACTCATTTGAAAAGACCCTGACACTGGGAAAGATTGAAGGCTGGAGGAGAAGGGGACGCCAGAGGATGGGATGGTTGAATGACATCACCAACTCAATGGACATGAGTTTGAGTAAACTCCAGGAGTTGGCGATGGGCAAGGAGGCCGGGTGTGCTGCAGTCCATGGGGTCACAAAGAGTCGGACATGACTGAGTGACTGAACTGAACTGATACCTACCTATTGTCACCCTGCTTACATAACTTATATGCAGAATAGATTGCCAGGAGAAGCATCAACAACCTCAGAGATGTAGATGATACCTCTCTAATGATAGAAAGTAAGGAGGAATTAGAGTCTCTTGATGAGGGTGAAAGAGGTGAGTGAAAAACTGGCTTGAAAGCCTACATTGAAAAAATTAAGAGCATGGCAGGCAGTTCCATCACTTCATGGCAAATAGAAGGGGAAACAATGACAGATTTTATCTTCTTTGGCTCCAAAATCACTGTGGATGGTGACTGCAACCATGAAATGAAAAGATGCTTACTCTTTGGAAGAAGCAGAGATATTACTTTGCTGACAAAAACCCATACAGGCAAAGGTTTGGCTGTATAAACCTCAAAATGGTCATGTTGGAATGTGAGAGTTGGATCATAAGAAAGGCTGAGTGCTGAAGAACTGATGCTTTTGAATTGTAGTGCTTGAGAAGACTCTTGAGAGCTCCTGGGACTGCAAGGAGATCAAACAAATCAATCATAAAGGAAATCAACCCTGAATGTCCATTGGAAGGACTGATGCTGAAGCTGAAGCAACAACACTTTGGCCACATGATGGGAAGAAACAACTCATTGGAAAAGACTCTGATGCTGGGAAAGATTGAAAGCAAAAAAAGGGGGGCAGCAGAAGATGAGATTGCTAGATAGCATCACTGACTCAATGGATCTGAATTTGAGCAAACTCTAGGAGATAGTGGAAGACAGGGGAGGCTGGCATGATATATTCCATGAGGTTACAAAGAATCAGACACAGCCTAGTGAGTGGGACAACACACCTACCTAATAGATTTCACACATATCTCCAGTCAAAATGTATTTTTAACATCTTATAATATACATTTGGTTAGACATATGAATCACATTTCACCCAGAACTAGTGACTCAGAATCTACATTTTTACAAATTTTCCAAGTGACTCCTAGGCATACTAAAATCTGAAAAGTAATTCCTTGAAGAGAGTGAGGTAGGAAGGTCCTAAACTTTTTTCTTGTGTAGACACAAAGATGTACATTTATATGTGGGACAATTTCCTCTGGGGGATGTGGGAAATAACTAAAAACTGACAGAGGAAAAAAAAAAAGAAAAAAAAAAAAAACTGGCAGAGCAACCTCTTCATGTTTGCAAATAAGAAGGAAACCGCATCAAAGCAGGAAGGAAAGGCTAGAGACAATCCCCCTATAAACCTCAAAACAGCATGGTGACCCACAGTCAGGAAATAGCTTAAAATCTGGAGCTTTACACTGATAAATGGAGTTAGTATCTCACTTCAGGACTCAAACTTTTAAAACCAACACCTAAGAGATGAGCCTTCCAAATACCTGGCTTTGACAACCAACAGGGCTCCTGCCTAGGAGACCTACTGGGCTGTGGTGACCTAAATAACTGAATACAGCCACTCTTCCCAAGGCTCAGAGTAGAAGCAACTCCTTTGAAAGTGACCACAGTTTATAGGAAAGAGATTAATTTCCTAATTTTAAAACATTGACTGGAAGGGCAGGACTTGCTGGGATACTCTCCAGGGATAAAGGCTGGTGTGTATCATCTTCCTGGCTCTCCCTCTGCCTTTCTAAAACCAGCAAGTGCCATCTTTTTTCCCCATTCTCAGGGATATCATCGTTACACTCTAGCCAATGGGCATTTTCTTCTGTTCTCTCTTTCTGCCCTTTAAAAGCTGGCGTGCATGATCTTTTCTCTCTCTTTTTTCCTTCTTTTAGTTCTTTCCTTTCCATTTTTTTTTTTTTTCTTTTTCTCTATTTTTCTTTTTTTAGTGAGTAGCATGTTTGTACTCCTCTCTGTCTCCCTCCAGAGCACCAGTACCTCGCAGAGGGCAGTTTCTACATGTTGCTGCCTTGGGTTTTCATATTTGATGACCTGGTTTTTTCAACTGCTGTCTAGGGAGTGTCACTTGATTGCCTGACTCTAGAGGCCAGGGGCTTGCTTTTCTGGGTCCCATGTCTGACTGTAATAATCGGAGATGGAAAGTTCTTGGCAGTGTGTCATTTCCAGAGCATTGCACAGGTAGCAAACTGGTATGCCTCCAATCTTTCTGAGAAAAAAGACCCAATATCTGACAAACATAGATGTAAAGAAATTTGAGTAAAAAGCTGATAGTCATAGATACCTTCTCCCTGACATAAGTTAGCACTATTCTTATTTCTATCATTACTTTGTTGCCTCAAAGACACTATGCTTATTGAGTTTCAGTTTTAGTATGGAGAACTCTAAATGAGAACAACAGTGATTCTCTACATATATTTCCTAAATCAGTGTTCTCAAACTTGTTTTTCCATCAAAATTAATTCCCAGATTTATTTTTTTACAAAAACAATAAGCAGGTCACACCCAGAATGAATTGGTTAAATACAATTGGGGATAAATACAGATGTCAGTTAATTTCAAAATGCTGTAAGGATGCGTGGAGTCAAGTGATGTTTTAGAACTTGGAAAACACAGATTATATTTGCTAATAATCTACATCCCACAATTTTCTTGGATAAGCATGACCTCATGAATGTTGTGGGCAGTACAGAAAAAAATATGTGTGGTGAATTCAAGGGGGCACTAAAAACTCAACTATACGAAATCGTATTTTCAAATGTTTATAGAGCAAGAGCATAAGAAATGTATAGTTTAAGATCTATTTTATAATGCGTTTGCTTGTAGACAGAAATATTAATTTACCAAATAGCTTATTGTTGTTATTCAGTCACTAAATCCTTTCTAACTCTTTGTGACATCTTGGATTGCAGCAGGCCGTGCTCCTCTGTCCCCCACTACCTCCTGGAGTGTGCTTAAGTTAATAGCCATTGAGTTGGTGATGCTATGTAACAATCTCATCCTCTGTTACTCCCTTCTCCTTTTGCCTTCAATCTTCCCCTCATAAGGACCTTTTTCAATGAATCAGCTCTTTGCATCATGTAGCCAAAGTATTGGGGCTTTAGCCTCAGCTTCAGCATGAGTCCTTCCAATGAATATTCAGAGTTGATTTCATTTAGGATTGATTGATTTGATCTTCTTGCAATCCAAAAACTCTTGAGGGTCTTCTCCAGCTCCACAATTTGAAAGCATCAATTCTTTGACACTTAGTCTTCTTTATAGTTCAACTCTCACATCTGTGCATGGCTACTAGGAAAACCATAGCTTTGACTATATGGATCTTTATCAGCATAGTGATGTCTCTGCTTTTTAATATACTGTCTGGGTGTGTCATAACTTTCCTTCCAATAAGCAATAGTCTGTTACTTTCATGACTGCAGTCACCATCCACAGTGATTTTGGAGAACAAGAAAATAAAATCTGTCACTGCTTCCAGTTTTTCCCCATTTAGTTGCCATGAAGTGATGCAACCAGATGCCATGATCTTAGTTTTTTTAATGTAGAGTTTCAAGCTAGTTTTTGCACTGACCTCTTTCACCCACATCAAGAGACTCTTTAGTTCCTCTTCACTTTCTGTCATAAGAGTGACATCATCTGTTGATATTTCTCCCAGGAGTCTTGATTCCAGCTTGTGGTTCATCCAGCAGGGCATTTCACGTGATGCATTTTGCACAGAAGCTAAACAGGGTAACAATATACAGACTTTTGATATTCCTTTCCCAATTTTGAACCAATTGGTTTTTCCATGTCTAGTTCTAACTGTTGCTTCACAACCCACATACAGGAGACAGGTAAGGTGGTCTGGTATTCCTATCTCTTTAAGAATTTTCCATAATTTGTTGTGATTCACACAGTCAAAAGCTTTAGCATAGTCAATGAAGCAGAAGTAGAATTTTTTCCAGAATGCCTTTACATTCTTCATGATCCAGCAAAGGCTGGCATTTCAATCTTTAGTTCTTCTGCCTATTCAAAACCCAGCTTGAACACTTGGAGGTGCTCAGCTCAAATACTGCTGAAGCATGCATTGAATGATTTTAAGCATAATCTTGCTAACATGTGAAATGACTGCAATTCAACTGTAGCTTGAACATTCTTTGCCATTGCCCTTCTTTGGGATTGAAGTGAAAACTGACCTTTTCCAGTCCTGCTTAGTGTCCCAATTTTGTGGACATATTGAGGGTAGCACTTCAACAGCATCATCTTTTAGAATTTGAAATACCTCAGCTGGAATTTCACTTCCACTACCTTTGCTCATAGCAATGTTTCCTAAGGCCAACTTGACATCACATTCCAAGATGTCTGGCTTCAGGTGAGTAACCACATCACGGTTATTGGGGTCATAAAGACCATTTTTGTATAGTTCTTCATGTATTCTTGCCATCTCTTCTTAGTCTATTCCACTTATTTTAGGTCCCTATTGTCTATCCTTTATGTCATCTATTGTTTCATAAAATATTCCCTTGATATCTTGAATTTTCTTGGAGAGATCACTAATCTTTCCCATTTCCCATTCTGATGTTTTCTTCTATTTCTTTGCATTGTTCATTTAAGAAGGTCTTTTATCTCTCCTCAGTATTCTCTGTAACTCTGCATTTAGCTGAGTATATCTTTCCTTTTCTCCTTTGCCTTTTGCTTCTGTTTTCCTCAGCTATGTGCAAGGCCTCCTCAGATAGCCACTTTCTCTTCTTGTACTTCTTTCTTGTTGTGATGGGTTTGGTCACATTTGGTACAATATTGCAAATCTCCATCCACAGTTCTTCAGGCACTCTCTACTATATCTAATGCTTTGAATCTATTTATGACATTCACTGTATAATCATAAGAGATATGATTTAGGTCATACCTGAATGGCCTAGTGGTTTTTCCTAGTTTCTTCAATTTAAACCTGAATTTGCAATAAGAAGCTCATGATTACAACCATAGTTCATCCGGGTCTTGTTTTTGCTGACTATATCTCCATCTTCAGTTGTAAAGAACAAAATAAATCTGATTTGGGTATTGATCATCTGGTGATATTCATATGTAGAGTCATCTCTTGCGTTGTTGGAAAAGGCTGGTTTCTGTGACCATCATGTTCTTTTGAAAAAGCTCTATTAGCCTTTTTGCTGCTTAACTATACTCCAAGACCAAATTTACCTGCTATTCCAAGTACCTCTTGACTTCTTAATTTCACATTCCAAAATCCTATATGGAAAAGGACATATTTTTATGTTGTTCTAGAAGATTTTGTAGGTCTTCATAGAATTGGTCAATTTCAGCTTCTTCAGCTGGGGCATAGACTTGGATTATTGTGATGTTGCAATGCTTGTCTTGGAAATGAATTGAGATCATTGTGTTGCTTTTGAGATTGCACCAAAGTACTGCATTGCAGACTTTTCTCTGTTGACTATGAGAGCTATTCCATTTCTTCTAATGGGTTATTGCACACAATAGTAGATATAATGTTCATCTAAATTAAATTTGGCCATATCCATCCAGTTTAGTTCATTGATTCCTAAGAGGTCCATGTTCAACCTTGCAATCTACTTGACCAGATCAATTTACCTTGATTCAAAGACTTAACATTCCAAATTCCTATGCAATATTGTTCTTTACAGCGTTGGACTTTATATTCATCACCAAACACAATCACAACTGAATGTCATTTCTGCTTTGGCCCAGTCTCTTCATTTTTCTGGAGCTATTAGTAATTGCCCTGCATTCTTACCTAGTAGTATATTGGACACCTTCTGACCTAAGGAACACATTTTCTGGTATCATGTCTTTTTGCCTTTTCATGCTATCCATGGGGTTCTCTAGGTAAGAGTACTGGAATGGGTAGCCATTTCTTCCTCCAGTGGATCTTGTTTTGTGTGAACTGTTCATTATGACCCATCCATCTTGTGTGGCCCCACACAGCATGTCTATAGATTCATTAAGTTTTGAAAGCCTCTTCACCAAGACCAGGCTATGATCTGTGAAGGTGATTGGATAGAGATGTATATGTGTGTGTGTGTCTGGTGTGTGTGAGTGTGTGTGTGTGTGTGTGTGTGTGTGTGTGTGATCAGCTCAGTTCCATTCAGTCACTCAGTCATGTCCAACTCCTTGTGACTCCATGGACTGCAGCATGCCAGGTCTCCCTGTCCATCACCAACTCCTGGAGTCCACTCAAACTCATGTTCATTGAGTTGGTGATGCCATCCAACCATCTCATCCTCTGTTGCTCCTTCTCCTCCTTCCTTCACTCTTTCCCAGAATCAGAGTCTTTTCAAATGAATCAGCTCTTCACATCATTTGGCCAAGGTATTGGAATTTCAGCTTCAGCATCAGTCCTCCCAATGAATATTCAGGACTGATTTCCTTTAGAGTAGACTAGTTGGATCTCCTTGCAGTCCAAGGGACTCTCGAGTGTCTTCTCCAAAACCACAGTTCAAAAGCATCAATTCTTCAGTGCTCAGCTTTATTTATCATCCAACTCTCACATCCATACATGACTACTGGAAAAACCATAGCCTTGACTACATGGACCTTTGTTGGCAAAGTAATGTTCCTGTTTTTTAATATGCTTTCTATGTTGGTCATGACTTTCCTTTCAAGGAGTAAGCGTCTTTTAATTTCATGGCTGCAGTCACCATCTGCAGTGATTTTGTAGCCCAAAAAGATAAAGTCAGCCACTGTTTCCCCATCTATTTGCCATAAAGTGATGGGACCAGATGCCATGATCTTAATTTTCTGAATGTTGAGCTTTAAGCCAACTTTTTCACTCTCCTCTTTCACTTTCATCAAGAGGTTCTTTAGTTCATCTTCACTTTCTGCCATAAGGATGGTGTCACCTGCATATCTGAGGTTATTGATATTTCTCCTGGCAATCTTGATTCCAACTTGTGCTTCATCCAGCCCAGTGTTTCTTGTGATGTACTCTGCACATAAGTTAAATAATCAGGTTGACAATATACAGCCTTGATGTACTCCTTTTCCTATTTGGAACCAATTTGTGGTTCCATGTCCAGTTATAACTGTTGCTTCCTGACCTGCATACAGATTTCTCAAGAGGCAGGCCAGGTTGTCTGGTATTCCCATCTCTTTCAGAACTTTCCACAGTTGACTATGATCCACACAGTCAAAGGCTTTGGCATAGTCAATAAAGCAGAAATAGATGTTTCTCTGAAACTTTCTTGCTTTTTTGATGATCCAGCAGATGTTAGCAATTTGATCTCCGGTTCCTCTGCCTTTTCTGAAACCAGCTTGAACATGTGTGTATTAAGTGGTCTTTAATGGGAATGTCTGGTATATAGTCATATAGATACTTGAAACATGTCATTCTATTTGTTTCCACAGACAACTCAAAGAAATGAGACATATAATGTAATGTGTATGTGTTAGTCACTCAGTCACATCCAGCTCTTTGCAACCCCAAGAACTGTAGCCCGCCAGACTTCCCTGTCCATTGAATTCTCCAGACAAGAATACTGGAGTGACTAGCCGTTCCTTTCTCCAGGGAATTTTCCCAACTCAGGGATTGAACCCAAGTCTCCTTCACTATAGGCAGATTTTTTATTATCTGGGCCATCAGGGCAGCCCCTATAAGCCCTGAAAAATTTTGATTATGTATGAGTGAAAATATTAAAATGAACTCATGGAAACTTTATAAAATTAATGATTTCAGATATTTTACTTTTCACTGGGAAATTAAAGAATGTCAATGATGTAGAAGTATCTACTATAACATTTGGAAGGACAGACATAGATTTAAAAAAGAAACATCCAACTCAAATTAAACTGAAAGCAAATTCTGATTCTCATGTAAGAAACGTTCAGAAATTTTCATGATAAATTATAGCATTTGTCTTCCAAAATCATAATTGTCTATATGTCCTTCAGCATAAGCTCTAGTTGTGAACTGTCATGAAATTTTGTAATCAAAGCCAACTTGGTGCTTCTCATACATAGTAGCAGTAAAAATGGCAGTGAGTTAATATTTGCTGAGTGTTCAAGAAAATGTTCAAATATTATGTTCAAGAAAGTGTGCTATGAATTAATACATGTAAATTTATTACCCCTGGGTCATACTCATGGTAAGCAGTCAAAATATGTTAACTGCTAAAACTCCTGTCATTACTGCTGTTAGTAATATTTAATTTTCAAAGCAATCTTGTGAAATATAGAATATTCTTATAATATGTTATGTAAGAGAATTTGAAATTCATAATGGTTAAATAATTTGCACAGTGTCACCAAATTCTAAAGTGAAATAGGAGTATTTTCATTCATAATTATCTGATTGTAGAGTCTAAACTTATAATATGTATTAATTATATACCTCAACTTCTACCTTAATATGATTTCTAATCAAAATCACAATTAGATCAAAGAAAAATACACTCATGTTAAGTCACATTATCAACACTCTGTAAACTTCTATCCTATGTTCTCACTAAAACTATCATTTGTCAAAATCAATTAGATGCATTTTGCATTGCCAAATAAAAATTTAATAAATGCAAAAAAATTTATAATTACTATAATCTAAAATCAAAGGTTGAGATTGTAACATTTGTTTAATATTCTTTCTATCCACAATATTACCAATATTTGAAATAACATTTCTCTCATTAGTGGAATGCAGGGAAAAATAATATTGGGTTTGTGCACTTAAAGATATCTTTAATATATTGGATTTAAAAATAAACTCTTCAAGGAGAAGTGATGCAAATAAGATAGCAAAATAGACAATTACCCACTGAAATTTAAGGAAACAAAATAATCTTAACAGATCTATAATAAGTGAGAAATTGAAACAGTAATAAAAATATCTCCCAACTAAGAGCTCAGAAGCTGATGGCTTCTCTGGAGAGTTCTACAACATATTTAAAGAAGGATTAACATCAGTCCTCTTCAAACTTTTCCAAGGAATTTAAGACAAAGGAACACTCCCCAACTCTTCCTATGAGATCAGCATTACACTAATATCTAAGCCAGACTAAGAGAGACATCAAGATGGCAGAGGAATAGGTAGATGCAGAGTACATCTCTCTCCACAAATATATCAGGAATACACTTTCAGACACAAAAGATCTTGTAGAACACCAGCTGAGAGTGGCCAGCGGTACCTGACCACTGAAAAAGAATTTATAAAACCAGGCAAAACTCAGTAGGATAAAAGAAGGTGGAAAAAAAAAAAAGGAGAGTTAGCAGGACTGGACCTGCCCTTGGTGGGTGGGGGAACTGAAGTAGGGGTCCAATCCCCACATTGCTGTAACTGTTTCCAACAGAGGAGAAACATTTAAGACTGACAGTGAAGCAGGTGATCTGTGACAGTCTAAATGGAACGAGAACCACACAGATCATCCTTGCTACAGCCGTATGTACCCCACACAAGGGTGCAAGTCCCTAGAAAGCATAGAAGCTGAGAGTTGGAGCATAGAGATTGTAGAGTAAACCCATGGTGAGGTCTGCCATTGACTGTGGGGAGACAGCCCCAAGGGAGCATGAGGGAAGAGGTCCTGGTGGGAAAAGACTGTAGATGAAAACCATGCCTGGAGGCAAGGCAATACTGCTGAGTCATGGGTAGGGGATGTAGCCATCACTGTAGCCTCTCTTGCCCCACACACCAGCTCTGCCAGGGGAACAGTAGAGAGGCTGGACCTTTAAGCTTCTGATGCACTGAAAAACAGAGTAGGACTCCAGCCCAGGGGGCCCTCTAAGGGCATGAATGGGTAGAGCAACAGAGAAGGGCCAGCCAAAGAGGCTGTTTGATGGCCAGCTGCCAGAGGCTAGAAAAAAAACTCTGATAGGTCCATCGCTCCTGCAGCTGAGGCAGTCAGTGTCCCTGCACTCAGCTGGTGTTCTGCAAGATCTTCTGTGTCTGAAAGTGTATTCCTGATGTATTTGTGGAGAGAGATGTCACTCTACATCTACCTATTTCTCTGCCATCTTGATGTCTCTCTTGGTGCCACCAGGCTCCCTGGGACCCAAGCAGTTGTGCCACAATCACACTCAATCCTGACTGGGGCAAAGCTGTCACAGGCTAGAACAAGCCCCAATGGCACATTTATCCTGTAACAATACCTGACAGCACAGCTGGCATTACCAGGGCCCCCATGATCCAAGCAACCACACCACCTCCACGCATGATCCCCACTGGGACAGAGCTACCAGAGACTAGAAAAAATCCTGCAAGCTTGTATGGGTTCACTTTGGTAATCTCAACTCTTTGCTACCTGGACTGCAGCCTTCCAGGTTTTTCTGTCCATGGGATTCCCCAGGCAAGAATGCTGAAATGGGTTGCCAGATTCTTCTAGAGCACCATTGTCAACTAAAAAAGATGCACAACTTGAGAGTTGAAAGTTGTTTTATTTGGGGCAAAACGAGGATTGCAGCCTGAGAGGCAATGAAACAGAAACCTGAGATCTTATTCCTGGAGCTGAAGAATGGAATCCAGTAATACACAAACACAAAGCAAATAGGATGTATTAAAGAGAAGGAAGGTACAAAGCTCTCAGCATTGACACTGAGAGGAGTAAAGAGTACCCAAAACAGTGGGCATTACAGCAGTTTTATATCTTTACCAGTATAAATTTGTACAATTTTGGTTGGCTCCTTTTCTTAAATCATGTTATTTGTAAACAATCAGTTTAAAGGTCAAGATCCTTAACCTCTTTACAGACTTCTCTTGATCCACTGAGTCACCACCCTTTTTCATGCCCCCTGGCCGTTTTACTATGGGTCAGATTAATGATCAGCAGTTGTTTTTCCTTCAAGCATATGGAACAGAAGCTAATTACTGCCCTTCCCTGGTTCTGAGTGCTGATAATTTATCAGACCAGGAACACATTCCAGGAATTCAAGACAAAAGATATAGTTCTAAGTTAATAGAGTGAGATATTTACTGAAAACAAGACTGAGTTCTACATTGACTTCCTAGCAATTTCTCCTTTAGCAGCACCTCAGATAACTCTGAGAGAATGCTCCAAAGAAGCAGTGGGAGGAAGGTCAACATATAAAATTTTGAAGAAAGCAGAGTTCAATAACATTAAGCACTCATTTTACAAAGGGTTTTCTGCTAGTCACAGGATATGATGTCACCATGAAGGGATTTAGTGCTTTTCTAGATATGAGGAGATGTAAGGACTGAAATCATAAAATGGGCTCCTCAAAACATCCAACTATCTAAAGACCTATTTCACTAGATTCCCTAGAGCCCAGAATGCCTCATTCCACCCTGAATTCCCTCAGGGCATGTTGAAGGTCAACAGCTGCATCAGCACAAGGTTCAGTCTCCACAGAGGCAGATGGCAAATGACTTGTTATTCAGTCACTGGCAATGCTTTTGACAAGTGCCCATGTGCAGTTGCCACCATATTTCCTGCTGCCCTTGCTGCTGGCTCCCCTGGGTACCTGGTGCTCCTAGGGCCCCTGTGACCCATGCAGCTGCACCACATCCACGCCTGGTCCTCACTGGGGCAGATCCAAGAACTCCAAGACAGCCTCAGGAGCAAACTCCTATGGATGACTCACACGCAAAGGTGTAGCTAAAACTACAATTGTAACATGAAGGAATTGTGACTAAGGAAGAGGACCCAAAACCTTCCCAGCAGCTGTACAAGCTGCAGATTAAATCTATGCGATCAATTAGGTAGACTCTGTCTGGACAATGAGAGTTCCCACAAAAGAAAACGCACTATTTCTGACAGCTGTGGACATTGGAAATAAGAACACACAGGAGTAGGACCGGATTAGAGTCTAAGCTGCCCCCAAAGCGGGTCAAGAAATCAGTCAAGTGTTGGAAGGCATCCTAGGGAGGAGAGGTGGACTGTGACTCCCAGCGAGGGAAAGGACACTGAAAGCTGAGTTTCAAGAAAATAATATTTGTTATTCTTATATTTTGGCTGTTCTGTAGTTTTTTCTGGGCCCCCTCCTCCCTCTTTTCCCCCTCTGTTGTTGTAGTTGTTGATTTTGTTAGTAGTGATGAAGAAGGAATTCATAGGACCTGGACTCCATCTCAGGCCTGTCCGTGCTGATCATGTTAGGCCGCCTCTCCAATGGACTCTGAACTCTGTGCTTAGTGCCTGTGGGAATGACAATGGAAGGATAAGACTCCCTCTGGGCAGGGGAATCTAGAAGATCACATCCAGGTTACTCATTGCCTAAGAGAAAACAGACACTAATCACCCCTTCGTCTGGACAGTATCTATGGAATGTAACCACAGGCTTACCAGTTGTTAACTGGCTGGAATATAACCGCGGGCTTATTGACTATTAACTGTTTGAACACATAACACGTGAATGATGGGGTTATTATGATTGTATTTACCCTTCCTTTGTAAGCCTCAAGGGATTTGGGCTGATGGGTTTGGACACATACACATGGGGTATAAAAGATTTTCACAAATGCTGGTCGGTGTCCTTGGCTAAGAGGAAACTCTGCCTTGGGCCTGCCAGTGTAATAAACTGCACTCCACTATCTGTATTGTCCTTCTGAGTGAGTTTGTTTTCCGGAAAGTGTGGCTATAACAGTGAGGGCAAGAGGAGAAGAGGACGACAGAGGATGAGATGGTTGGATGGCATCACTGACTCAATGGACATGGGCTTGGGTGGGCTCCAGGAGTTGGTGATGGACAGGGAGGCCTGGCATGCTGCAGTTCATGGGGTCGCAAAGAATTGGACATAACTGAGTGACTGAACTGAACTGAAATTTATTTAAGCTTTTGGGAAATTTTTTAAGCGTACTTTTTATTTCTTTTATATGTTTCTACCTCTATGTTGGCCCTTTGTGGTTCTGTAATGTTTGCTTTTTTTTCTTTTAGTTTAAATTTTTTTTAATTTATTATTATTTTTTCCACATTTATTTTTTCACTACTCATTCCCACCATTCTTTTCCATTGTAGCTATTCTTTAATATGTGTAAATCTTCTTTATCTGCCTCTATTTAACTTTGCATTTCTATTCTTTCATTTCTTCCTTTTCTTTCTTTTTCTCACCTGTTTGCTAGTTTTTTTTTGTTTTTTGTTTGTTTGTTTGTTTGTTTTTGCTTTATTCCCTAGTTGGTACATTACTTTAGTTTTGTTTTCCAGTTTGTGCTTTAGTTAGTTTTGTTTTAAGCTGGTTCATATAATTTTTGGTTTCCTTTGTTCACCAAGTCAATCTATTAATATTTTTTTGGACTGTTTTGGTTTTGTTTATGGATGTATATGTATGTGTGCATATTTCATTATTTTAGCTATTATTTTCCTGATTTTGTAATGTCATTTGTCTGAAGTGTGTCCTTCATTTATTGTTTTAGTAGTTTTGTTTCTTGTTTTGCTTCTTGTCTTTTGTTTCTTGTTTCAATCCCATTTAATACCATAACAAATGGCACAACTGTGGAATCCATTCCTAGGCCAGAGATCAGTCACTGGGCCTTTGGAATGGGAGCACCAGAATCTAAAGGGTCCTTTGGAGTGAAGGCCCGAGACTACCAGAGAACCCCTAACACTATGGAGTATTAATTAGTGAGAACTCTCACAAAGACAGCCACATGTGTACAAGACCTGGCATCACACAACTGCCAGCAGCATTCTGTGCAGGTCACTTAATCCAAACCACAAACAAGACAAAAATGCAAACCAAATCATCTCATCAGCAGACCAGATTACCACTTCACAAAGACATGCCCATCAGGGGAGAAAAAAAAGAAAAAAAAAAAAAAAAGGAAACCTCACCTTATACCACAGGAATACAAGCACAAGTCACAGCCTACATAAAGCTTAAAAAAATCACTGACTAAAACAACCTTACCCACCTAGTGCAGAAGGCAAAAACAAGATAGAATTCAATGCAGAAGCCTGCAAAAATGAGACCTAAAACACAATAAGTTTTAAAAAATGAAAAAGCAGAGAAATACTGCATAAATAGCAACCTAGAAACACACAAGCCCAAATAAATGAAGGGGAAATAGGCAAAATACCTGAAAAAAAGCTCAGAGTAATGATAGTAAAGATGATTCAGAATCTCAAAAATAGAACAGAGAAAATGCCAGAATCACCATATTTAACAAAGAACTAGAAGAAACAAAGAATAAACAAACAGATACAAACTACATATTACTGAAATTAAAAAAAATACTCTAGAAGGAATCAATAGCAGAATACATGAGGCAGAAATATGAGGAAGAAGAGAAGTGAGCTGGAAGACAGAATGGTGGAAAAAACTGTTGAAGAGTAGAATAAAATGAAAAGAATGAAAAGAACTGATAATAGTCTCAGAGACCTCTGGGACAATATTAAACACAAAAGCATTCTAATTATAAGGGGCCCATAAGAAGAAGATTAAAAGAAACGTCATGAGGAAGTTTTTGAAGACATTCTAGTTGAAAACTTCCCCAACATGGGAAAATAAATAGTCAATCAAGTTCAAGAAGAGCAGAGAGTCTCATACAGGATAAACACAAGGAGAAACATGCCAAGACACATACTAATCAAATCAACAAAGAGTAAACACAAGGGAAGAATATTAAAAGTACTAAGGGAAAATCATTCCAATCCCACAGAAATGCAATGCCAAAGAATGTTCAAACCACTGCACAATTGCACTCATCTCACACATAAGTAAAGTAATGCTCAAAATTTTCCAAGCCAGGCTTCAACAGTTCGTGAACCATGAAATTCAAGATGTTCAAGCTGGTTTTAGAAAAGGCAAAAAAAACAGAGATCAAATTGCCAACATCCAGTGGATCATTGAAAAAGCAACAGATTTCCAGAAAAGCATCTACTTCTGCTTTATTGACAATGACAAAGCCTTTGACTGTGTGGACCACAGAAAACTGTGGAAAATTCTTTAAGAGTTGGGAATACCAGACCACCTGACCTGCCTCTTGAAAAATCTGTATGCAGGTCAGGAAGCAACAGTTAGAACTGGACATGTAGCAACAGACTGGTTCCAAATCAGGAAAGGAGTATGTCAAGGCTGTATATTGTCACCCTGCTTACATAACTTATATGTAGAGTACATCATGAGAGACACTGGGTTGGATGAACCACAAGTTGGAATCAACTTTCTCAGGTGAAATATCAATAACCTCAGATATGCAGATGACACCACACTTATGGCAGAAAGTGAAGAACCAACGAGCCTCTTGATGAAAGTGAAAAAAGGAGAGTGAAAAAGTTGGGTTAAAACTCAGCGTTTAGAAAATTAAGGTCATGGCATCTGGTCCCATCACTTCATGGTAAATAGATGGGGAAAGAGTGAGAGACTTTATTTTCTGGGGGGCTCCTTGGGAGAAAAGTTATGACCAATCTAGACAGCATATTAAAAAGCAGAGACATTACTTTGCCAACAAAGGTCCATAGCCAAAGCTATGGTTTTTCCAGGGGTCAGGTATGGATGTGAGAATTGAACTCCAAAGAAAGGTGAGCACTGAAGAATTGATGCTTTTGAACTGTGGTGTTGGAGAAGACTCTTGAGAGTCCTTTGGCGTGCAAGGAGATCCAACTAGTCCATCCTAAAGGAAATCAGTCCTGAATATTCTTTGGAAGGACTGATGCTGAAGCTGAAACTCCAATACTTTGGCCACCTAATGCGAAGAACTGACTCACTGGAAAAGACCCTGATGCTGGGAAAGATTGAAGGCAGGAGGAGAAGGGGACAACAGAGGATATGATGGTTGGATGGCATCACCGACTCAATGGACATGAGTTTGAGTGGACTCTGGGAGTTGGTGATGGACAGGGAAGCCTGGCGTGCTGTGGTCTATGGGGTTGCAAAGAGTCAGACACTACTGAGAGACTGAACTAAACTGAACTGACTGAACACACAAGGGAAATCCCCTATGTTTAACAACTGATCTTTCTGCAGAAACTCTGCAGGCCAGAAGGGAGTGGAAGGATATCTTTAAAGTAATGAAAGAGAAAAATATACAACCAACTGTGGTGACCCAAGGTGAAAGAGCAGATAAGACCAAGGAGGTCCTTGAAATGCAGGGACAGAAAAACTGGACCCTTATCACCCTCTCTCCCCCATGTTGTAACTATCAATGGATTTTAGATCCTCCTGAGCAGTGTAACCTGTCTCCCCTCCTACCCCATGGGGAGAAGATATTTGCCTTACTCTCCCCCCAACCCCACAGTATATGTGCCTCATCCAATCCCTAATTGACCTGCAAGACCCCTATACCACTACTTGTACTCTGGGTATAAAAGTGGACTAAGGACTCCTGTTCAACATTGGTTCTCCCTTGAGCTGGCCACTGTTCTAACTGCATCTCCCACTCTAATAAACTTTATTTCCCTCTCATTCTGTCTCATGTCTGGAAATTCTTTTCCAACCCACACACAGACCACAACACCAACATTACTCTATCTGGCAAGGATCTCATTCAAAACTGATGGAGAAATCAAAAGATTTACAGGAGAAAAAAAAGTTAAGAGAATTTAGTACCACCAAATCAGCTATACAGCAAATGTTAAAGGGACTTATGTTGTCATAAGTCAGTCGCCTAGTCGTGTCCAACTCTTTGCAATTCCATGGACTGAAGCATGCCAGTTCTCTCTGTCCTTCACCATCTCCTAATGTTTGCCCAAGTTCGTGTCCACTGCTTTAGTGATGACATCTAGCCATCTCATCCTCTGACACCTTCTTTTCCTTCTGCCCTCAATCTTTTCCAGTATCAGGGCCTTTCCCAATGAGTCAGCTGTTCATACCAGATGACCAAAATTCTGGAGTTTTAGCTTCAGTATCAGGCTTTCCAATGAGAATTCAGGGTTGATTTCTGCTAAGATTGACTGGTTTGGTCTCCTTGTTGTCCAAGGGACTCTCAGAAGTCTTCTTCAGCACCATAGTTTGAAGGCATCAATTATTCAGCACTTTTTTTTTTTTTTTTAACTGTCCAGCTATCACAACCATAAATGACTGCTGGGAAAGTCATAGTCTTTTACTATATGAACCTTTGTCAGAGGAATAATATCTCTGTTTTTGAAAACACTGTCTAGGTTGTCATAGCTTTCTTGCTGAGAAGCAATTGTCTTCTGATTTCATTGCTATAGTCAACATCCACAGTGATTTTAGAGTCTAAGAGGAGGAAATCTGTCACTACTGCCATCTTTTCCCCCTCTATTTGCCATGAAGTAATGAGGCCAGATGTCGTGATCTTAGTTTTTGTAATATTTAGTTTTAAGTCAGCTCTTCCAGTCTCCTCCTTCACCCTTATCAAGAGGCTCTTTGATTCCTCCTAACTTTCTGCCAATAAAGTGGTATCATTCACATATATGAGGTTGCTGATCTTTCTCCTGACATCCAAAATTAAGCATCATTTCTACTTTGGCCCAACCACTTCATTCTTTCTGAGGCTGTTAGTAGTTCTCTTCCACTCTTTCCCAGTAGCATATTGGACACTTTAGCCCTGGGGGACTCATATTTCAGCATCATAACTTTTTCTCCTTTTAGACAGTTCAGGGGGTTCTCACAGCAAGTATACTGGGGTGGTTTGCAATTCCCTCCTCCATTGGATCACATTTTGTCAGAACCTTCCTTTCTCATCAATCTTAGGTGTACCTAAGTGGCATGGCTTATAGTTTCATTGAGTTATGCACGTCTCTTCGGCCCTACAAGGCAGTGATATGTGAAGGTGAAAAGGACTTATATAGAGAGGAAATACAAGAGAAGAAAGAGACCCACAAAAGCAGATCCCAAATAATTAAGAAAATGGAAAGGGGAACATACATATCAATAATTGCTTTAAATGTAAATGAATTAAATGGTCCAACCAAAAGAAACAGACTGGCCAAATGGATACAAAAACAAGACCCATATATATGCTGTCTACAAGAGACCCACTTCAGATCTAAAGACAAATATAGACTGAAAGTGAGAGGCTGAAAAAATACATTCCATGAGAATGGAAATGAAAAAAAAAAAAAAAAAGAAAGAAAAAAAAGGCTGGAGGAGCAACCCTAATATGAGACAAATATGCCTTAAATTATATATATATATATATATATATATATATATATATATATGTATATATATATAATAAGAGATAAGGAAGAGCACTGCATAATGACCAATGGATTAATCAAAGAGGAAGACATAACAACTACAATTATTTATTCACCCAACATAGAAATACCTCAATATACAAGACAAACACTAACAGACATAAAAGGAAAAAAATGACAATGACACAATAATAGTAAGTGACTGTAACACCTCACTTACAGATAATCAGAACAGAAAATTAATAAGGAAACACAAGCCTTAAATAATGCAGTAGACCAACGGGTCTCATTGATATCTTCAGGACATTCCATCCAAATATAGAATATATTTTATTCTCGAGCAAACTTGGGACATTCTCCAAGATGGAACACATCTTGGGTCACAAATCAAGCCTAAGCAAACTTAAGAAAATTGAAATTCTATCAAGCATCTTTTCTAACCACAATGCTATGAGACTAAATATCAATTGCAGAAAGAAAACTGTAAAAAACACAAAAGCATGAAGATTAAAAAATACATTTCTAAATGGCAAAAAAAGTTACTGAAAAAATCAAAAGGAAAATTAAAAAAAATCCTAGAAAAAAATGACAATGAAATCATGGCAACTCAAAACCTATGGGTTGCGGCTAAAGAAGTTCTAAGAGGGAAGCTTATTGCAATAGAGTGTTACCTCAAGAAATGAACAAACAAGAAAAAATCAATAGACAACCTAATTTAACAATTAAAAAACTGGAAAAAGAAGGAAAAAAATTAGCAGAAGGAAATAAATCACATAGATCAGAGCAAAAATGAATAATAAATGAAAGAAACAATAGTAAAGATTAATAAAACTAAAAGCTGTTCTTTGAGAAGATAAACAAAAATTGACAAACCTTTAGACAGATTCATCAAGAAAAAGTGAGAGAAGAATCAAATCAGCAAAATTAGAAAAGAAAAAGGGTTGGTTACAACAGACAATGTAGAAATATAAAGGATTATAAGAGACAATTATGAGAAACTATATGGCAATAAAATTGACAACTTTGAAGAAATAAATTCTGTCTATTTCTATAGACAGATTCTATCTGCCTACAGACAGAAAGTTCTATCTTCCAAGACTGAACCAGTAAGAAATAAATTATAAAAATCCAATGACACATAGTAAAATAAACAAAATATGTGATCAGAAACCTCCCTATAAACAAAAGCCCAACTTGGATGAAAACAAAACAAAAGGAAAAAGGTCTAGGTATTATTTCAATGAGGCTTTTTTTTTTCCCTTTTAACAAAAATGAACTACCAGAAGTGAATTAAAAAACAAGCAAACAAACAAAACTTCTTTGGATGGCTATTTAAAATGGGATAAGTAAAATAGACATTTATGTGATTAAAACAAGATTTTATATCCCTATAGTACATAAAATGGGCTTCCCTCAAAGCTCAGTCAGTAAAGAAACTCCTGGCATCACACAGAATCTGGGTTCAATTCTAGGGTCAGGAAGATCCCCTGAAGAAGGAAATGCCAACCCACTCCAATATTCTTGCCCGGAGAATTCTATGGACAGAGGAGCCTGGTGGGCTACAATCCATGGGGTCACAAAGAGTCAGACACAACTGAGTGACTAACACACTTCAAGGCTGAATGGCTTCACCAGTGAATTGTATTTAACATTAGAGAGTTAATGCCTATCCTTTTAAAACTCTAAAAAAATTGCAGAGTAAGGAACATTGCAGATCATTCTATGAGGTCACCACCACCCAGACACCAAAACTAGACAAAGACAACACAAAAAAAGAAAATTACAGACCAATATCAATGATGACTATAGATGCAAAAATCCTCAAGAGAATTCTAGCAAAAATAATTCAACAACTCATTAAAAAGATTATATACCATGATCAAGTTAGGCTTATCCCAGAGATGCAAGGATTCTTCAATATACACAAGTCAATCCATATGATACACATTAGCAAATTGAGATAAAAATCATATGATAAAAAAATCATATGATGATTTCAATAGATACAAAAAATTTGACAAAATACAGCATCCATTATGATAAAATAATCTTCAAAAAAATGAGCCAAGAAGGAACCTACCTCAACATAGTAAAGGTTATATATGGTAAACCCACAGCAAACATTATTTTCAATGGTGAAAAACTGAAATCATTCCCTCTAAGACAAGGAAGAAGGCAAGGGGACCCACCCTCACCACCTTTATTCATACAGCTTTGGAAGTCCTGGCTATGGCAATAAGAGAAGAAAATCAATAAAAGAAATCTATATTGGAAAAGAAGTAAAACTCTCATTGTTTGCAGATGACATGATGCTCTACAGAGAAAACCCTAAAGATACTATCAGAAAATTTCTCAAGCTAATCAGTGGATTTAGTAAAGTCACAGGGTACAAAATACAGACACAGAAATCACTTGCTTTTTTTTTTATATATACTAACAATGAAATATTAGGAAAAAAGAATTAAGGAATCAATCCCATTTATCATTGTAACAAAAAGAATAAAATATCTAAGAATAAACCTACCAGAGTGGACAAAAGAACTGTTTACAGAAAACTGTAAGACACTGATGAAAGAAATCAAAGATAACATAAATAGGATAGATATTCCCTGTTCCTGGTTGGAAGAATCAATACTGTGAAAATGACTCTAATACCAAATGCAGATTCAACATTATCCCTATCAAATTACCAATGGAATTTTTCACAGAATTAGAATAGAAAATTTTCACAATTCATATGAAAACACAAAGGGCCCTGAATAGCCAAAGCAATCTTGAGAAAGAAGAATGGAGTTGGAGAAATCAACCTTCATGACTTCAGACTATACTATAAAGCTACAGTCATGAAGACAGCATGGTACTGGCACAAAAACAGAAATATAGACCAATGTAATATGATAGCGGAGATAAACTGACTCACCTATAGGTACTTTAATTTTTCACAAAAAGGCAAGAATATACAATGCAGCAAAAATAGCCTCTTCAAAATGTGGTGCTGGTAAAACTGTATGGCTACATGTAAGAGAATGAAATTAGAATATTTTCTAACATCACACACAAAGGTAAACTCAAAATGAATAAAATACCAGAAACTATAAAACTTTTGGAGGAAAACATACACAAAACACCTGTGACATAAACCACAGCAAGATCCTCTATGACCCACCTCCTAGACTAATGGAAATAAAAGCAAAAATAAAAAAGTGGGACCTAATTAAATTTAAAAGATTTTGCACAACAAAGGAGACTATAAACAAAGTGAAAAGACAACCCTCAGGATGAGAGAAAAGAAAGCAAATGAAACAATGGACAAAGGATTAATTTCCAAAATATACAAGCAGCTCACATAAGTAAATACCAGAAAAACTAACAACACAATAAAAAGTGGAGAAAAGACCTAAACAGACATTTCTCCAAAGAATACATGCAGATGGCTAGCAAACACATGAAAAGATGCTCAACATCCCTCAATTTGAGAAAAATGCAAATCAAGACTATAATGGGATACCACCTCATACTGGTCAGAATAGCTATCATCAAAAAGTCTACAAATAGCAAATGCTGGAACAGGTGTGGAGAAAAAGGAACCCTCTAGCACTGTTGGTGGGAATGTAAATTGATACAATCACTACATAAGACAGTAGGGAGATTCCTTAATATCTAGGAATAAAATCATCATATGACTCAGCAATCCCACTACTAGGCATATACCCTGAGGAAACAAAAATTTAAAGAGACACGTATCCCCAAAATACATTGAAGCACTATTTACAATAGTTAGAACATGGAATCAACCTAGATGTCCATCAACAGATAAATGGATAAAGAAGCTGTGAAACATATATACAGTCGAATATTACTCAGCCATGAAAAGAAGCACATTTGAGTCAATTCTAATGAGGTGGCTGAACCTAAAGCTTATTTTACAGAATGAAGTCAGTCAGAAAAAGAAAAACAAATATGGAATATTAATGCATGTATATGGAATCTAGAAAGATGGTAATGATGAAATTTGCAGGACAACGGTGGAGACACAGACATCGAGTACAGACTTACGGATATGGGGTAGGAGATAGAAGAGATGTTTGGAGAGAATAACAGAAACTTACATTAATGCATGTTAAATACATAGCCATAAGAATTTGCCATATGACTAAGGGAATTCAGACCTGGGCTCTAACAACGTAGCAGGGTGGGATTATCTTTAATTAATTTATTTTAATTGGATAAAAATTACTTTACAATATTGTGATACATCAACAACATTTACAATTTGCCATACATCAACATGAATCAACCACACGTATACATGTGTCACCCCCAGCCTATGCTCCCCTCACACCTCCCTCTCCACACTATCCCTCTGGGTTTTCCTAGAGCACTTACATTGGGTGCTCGGCTTCATCCATCAAGCTTCCATTGGTCATCTGTTTTACATATGGCAGTGTACTTGTTTCAATGATATTCTCTCAAACCAGAGGGGTGGAATTGGTAGGGAGGTGGAAAGGAGATATAAGAGGCAGGGGATATATTTGTACCAATGGCTAATTCAAAGAGCCTTGTGATGAAGGTGAAGGAGGAGAGTGAGCAAGCTGACTTAAAACTCAACATTCAAAAAACTAAATTCATGGCATCAGGTCCCATCACTTCTTGGCAAATAGTTGGGGAAACAATGGAAGTAGTGACAGACTCTTATTTTCTCAGGCTCCAAAATCACTACAGATTGTGACTACAACCATGAAATTAAAAGTAGCTTTCTCCTTGGAGGAAAAGCTATGACAAATTTAGACAGCATATTAAAATGCAGAGACGTTACTTTGCCAACAAAGTTTTATATAGTCAAAGCTATGGTTTTTCCAGTAGTCATGTATGGATGTAAGAGTTGAACCATAAAGAAGGCTGAACACTGAAGAACTGATGATTTTTTTAAACTGTGGTGTTGGAAAAGACTCTTGAGAGTCCCTTGGACTGTAAGGAGTTGAAACCAGTCAATCCTAAAGGAAATGAGTCCTGGATATTCATTGGAATAACTGATGCTGAGGCTGAAGCTCCAATACTTAGGTCAGCTGATGCAAGAACTGACTTACTGGAAAAGTGCCTGATGCTGGAAGAGATTGAAGGCAGGAAGAGAAAGGAACAACAGAGGATGAAATGGTTGGATACTCGATGGATATGAGTTTGGTAAGCTCGGGATATGGGATGGACAGAGAAGCCTGGTGTGCTGCAGTCCATGGGGTCTCAAAGAGTCAGACACAACTGAGCAACTGACCTAAAGTGAAAAGTGAGGTTGCTCAGACGTGTTTGATTCTTTGAAACCCCATGGACTATAGCCTACCAGGCTTCTCTGTCCATGGGATTTTCCAGGCAAGTATACCAAAGTGGGTTGCCATTTCCTTCTCCATCTTCCCAACCCGGGGATTGAACCCAGGTCTCCTGCATTGCAGGTAGATGCTTTACCCTCTGGGACTGAACTGAACTGAGAGTAGGTGTGTGTGTGTGTGTGTGTGTGTGTGTGTGTATGTGTATATTGTATACAAACATGTCACATATATATTTTGTGTAACTGTTCCTAGATTGAAAGAGAAATACCTGAAATAAAGGCAGATACCTTGGCAGATCTATTGTATAATAACCACAGGGGTTTGATATAGTAATAGAAAAATGAGTGAATGTGTATTAGTGTGCTTGTACGTGTGTTTGTCCAAGATGTTATTGTAGTCCAGAGAGTTTTATGGATAATTGTGCATACGCTGCCATATTGACTCATCCTACTATACAAAGATACCAACTTTACTACAATATGCCCTTTAACTGGAACATATAAGTAATAATATATAATCTCTTCATCTTTGATTTTTTTATTTGAGCTCATTTCAAATTAGATGTAAAATATTTTATTTTTTAATAAATATATATCAAAAAATTAAATGTGAAGTAGACTGTTTCTTAATAATGAGAAGATGATACCGTAATGGTTATAACTTTTTAAATTCAGAAAACTCATCAATCTAGCCTAAGTAAGTTAGGTATCTTATTAAAATAACAGGCAAGTTTCAAAGGAACTCATGAGTTTAGCTCTACCTCAGGAACAGAGCAGGACCCAAAGTCACAATGGAGTTGGAGTTTAAAAAAAAAAGAAAGCTTGCTTTTTGAAATATCTAGTTGCTTATTGAAATATCTCTGTCTCTGAATTCTGGTGTTATTTCCCTTCCTCATTGGCAGACTATCTTTCCTACTTACCAAAGTATATTTGAAAATGACTATCATCCATGAATGCTGACTTAAGTTCTTATATAAGTGAATCTTAGAGCCACATTTCTATATAAAGGGCTTCTATTAGTCAACCTCCAGTAAGCTGTTTTTCTAATGAACTAATCTTCTCATATTTAATTAATAATTAACTGTATAGGTCTGGCCTGAGACAGAGTCAAACTTGCTTCCACTGTGGTCATATACATTGAGAATAGAAAAGGAGCATCCACCAATATGTGGCATGCTGACTTTCTAAGGAGATAGAACAGTTGAAATAATTCTTTACTATGATATAGTAACTCAGTTCTAACTTCAGCCTACATAAAGCTCTGCAAGGCTGTTGTAATAAACAGATTACTGGACCTTACCCCCAGCTTCTGATTCAGTATGTCTGGGAAAATGTCCAAAATGTGCATTTCTAACAAGTTGCCAGATAATTATCACAGTGCTACTTGGGTTCCTTACTTTTGAGAACAAATGGTATGACACAATGAGAACACTCTGGATGGATATCTCAGCTCTGCTTCTTACTATATAATAGTTGCCCATTAAACTAAAAGTGATTCAGTCAATTGAAGTATTTGAGCAATAAAATAGGTAAAAGTAGTACTTAATATTTTTTAATTAGTAAACTTTATTTTTAAAAACAGTTTTAGGTTCTCAGCAAAACTGAGAAGAAATACAAAGTTTCCTGTACTCCTTATTCTCCACATGTCCAACCTCTTCCATTAGCATTATTTCCCACCAGAATGGTACATTTGTTAAAATACATAGCCACAGCATATCATCCCGGTTTCATAATTTACAACATAATTTACATCCCAATTTCATAATACTGAGTTCACTTTCAGTATTGTACATTCTATGGGATACACATTTGGACAAATGTATAATGATATGTACCTGCCATTATAGTATCAGGAAGAGTAGTTTCAATTCCCTAAAAATCCTGTTTGCCAGGATAGAGAATACATGTAAGTCCATGGCTGATTCATGTCAATGTATGACAAAAACCACTACAATACTGTAAAGTAATTAGCCTCCAACTAATAAAAATAAATGAAAAAACAAAATCCTCTTTGCTATGCCTATACATCCCATTAGCCCTCAAAGAACTCCTGACAACTAGTGACACTGTACTATCACTATAGCTTTTCCTTTTCCAGAATGTCATACAATTGGACTCATACAGTGTAGAATATCATAATATACATTCAAGGTTCCTCATGTCTTTTCATGTCTTGATAGCTCATTTCTTTGTAACACTGAAAAATACTCCATTGTCTGAATGTGCCAGTTTACTCTCCATTACCCTCTGATGGACATCATAGTTGTTTCTAAGTTTTGGTAATTATAAATAAACCTTCAATATATTTGTACACATCAGTGTGTGAATCTTGTATAAACATAAGTTTTAAAGTCATTTGTGTAAATATCAAAGAGGATGATTGCTTTATCATATGTTAAGAGTATATTTCAGTTTGTAAGAAACTGTCAAACAGTTTTCCAAAGTGACTATACTTTTTACCATTCTCATTAGCAAAGAATAAGTTTTCCTATTGCCTCACATCTTCATCAGCATTTATCAGCCATTCTAATATGAGTGTAATGGTATTTCATTGTTGTTTTTATTTTCAATTCCCTAATGATATATGATGTTGAACATATTCACATATATTTCACATCTATCTGTACATATTCCTTAGTGAGTTTTCTACTAAGGCCTTTGTCCATTTGTTAACAGGATTGCTTATTTTCTTATAATTGAGTCTAAATTTTATTTGGATATTTTGAATAACAATCTCTTATCAGATTTGTCTTTTCTAGATGTGTTCTCCTAGTATGTGACTTGTCTTTTAATTTTCTTGATATTGCCTTCTGCAGAGCAAAAGTTTTAACCTTAATAAACTTCACCTTGTCATTTTTTTTTCACAGATTGTATCTTTGGAGTTGTATCTAAAAAGTGATATCCCAGATCATCTATATTTTATTTTATGTTGTCTTTTATAAGTTATATATATATATATATATATAAAACTTATAAAAGATAACATATATATATGTATATATATAACATATATATATATGTGTGTATATATATACATATATATTTCTGCATTTTACATTTAGGGTTATGTTCATTTTGATTTAATTTTTATGAAAAATGAAAAGCCTGTGTCTAAATTTTTTTTAGCATGTAATGTCTAGTTGTTCCAGCATAACTTGAAGAGACTTTCTTTGCTCCATTATATTGCCTATAATGCTCTGTCAAAGATCAGTTTACAATATTTGTATGTACTATTTATGAGTTTTCTACTCTGTTCTGTTTGTCTATTCTATCATCAGTAGCACATTGTCTTTTTTACTGTAGTGCTGGTCTAAACACTGTAACAGGTATGCTTTTGATAGTATAAATGCAGACTGGACATGGCTATTGTTGTTTCTGTTCAGTTGCCCAGTCCTGTACAACTCTTTGAGATGCCATGGACTGCAGCATGCCAGACTTCCCTGTGCTTCACCATCCCCAGGAGTTTGTTCAAACTCATGTCCATTGAATCGGTATGCCATCAAATCATCTCATTCTCCGACGTCCCCTTCTCCTCCTGCTTTCAATCCTTCCCAGTATCAGAGTCTTTTCCAATGAGTCAGTTCTTTGCATTAGGTGGCCAAAGTATTGGCACTTCAATTTCAGAATCAGTTCTTCCAAGTAATATTTAAGGTTGAATATGCATGGCTGAGGAAAGAATATCTTAGAGTGAGAATATGAAAAGAAAAAAAAAATTCCAAACATTAAAAGAAAGCAAAAAAAAATGCTGAAAAAGCCCAGAATGTCTAAGAACTGTAGGTCAACTACAAAAGTAGCTACATATCATAATGAGCTTCCCCAGTGGCTCAGACAGTAAAGAATCTACCTGCGATGCAGGAGATCCAGGTTCAATCCATGGTTTGGAAGATACTCTAGAGAAGGGAATGGCCACCCACTCCAGTATTTTTGCCTGGAGGTTTCCATGGACAGAGTCCCTTGGCAGGCTACAGCCCATGGGGTCGCAAAGAATCAGACATGACTGAGGCACTAACACTTTCACTTTCATCCATAATAGATATAGTATAAGAAGAAAACAGAGAAAGAACAAAACAGAAATTTGAAGCACTAATGACTGAGCATATTTCTGAAATTAGTATTAGACACTAAATCACAGATTTAGGAAGCTCAGAGAACACAAAACTAAGCATATATTTAAACTATAAAAAAAGAAAGACCAAAAAAAAAAAAAAAAGTCTTGAAAGAAGCCAGAGTAAAAAGAACACCTTACCTATAGAAAATTAAGGATAAGAGTTACATCCAATTTCTTTTCACAATTCAAGATGATAGTGCAGGGAAATATAAAGTGTTGCAAAAAATTAAACCCACCAACCTAAAATTCTGTGCCATGTAAAATTATCCTTTAAAACTGAAGTGCAATTAAATAGTCTTGGGAAAACCAAAAGTACGAGAACTTTATCAGTACATCTGACTTGCAATAAATGTTGAAAGTAATTCTTCAGTTAAGAAAGAAAATTATATACATCAAGAAACTAGTATCTACTTAAGAGTATGTAAAAATGAATAAGTGAAGATAAAATAAAAAGTTTATTATTTTTTACTCTTAATTGTTCAGATAAGTGCTTGTTTAAAATGATGCTTTTATATCTAAATCTATGGACTTCTAGTGGTGCTAGTGGTGGTGCTAGTGGTAAAGAACCACCTGCCAGTGTAGGAGATATAAGAGATGTGGACTCAGTTCCTGATTTGGGAAGATCCCCTGGAAGAGGCCATGACAACCCACTCCAGTAATTTTGCCTGGAGAATCCCATGGACATAGGAACCTGGCAGGCAACGTCCATAGGGTCACAAAGAGTGGGACACAACGGAAGCGACTTACCACAGCACAGTACAGCACATTTACATATGAGATCACCCAGGTGGCACAATGGTAAAGAATACACCTGCCAATGTAGAAGATGCAGGAGACTCAGATTAGATCCCTGATTTGGGAAGCTGCTCTGGAAAAGGAAGTGACAACCCACTCCAGTATTGTTGTCTGGAAAATTGCATGGGCAGAGGAGCCTGATGGGCAATAGTCTATGGGGTTGCAAATAGTCTCACATGACCGAGTCACTGAACACATCACACACTCATATTAATAATAATTTAAAATATCAATGATCTAAATGTACTGATTAAATATATTGTCATAACAGGCCAACAAACAAGATTCACATAGAAATCTTTCTGTCAACAAGAAAACACTTTAAATACAAAGACACATATAGATTAAAAGTTCCGCAATGGAGGAAGACAAACTATGCAAATCCTAGACAAAAAAGGATTAGATATATTAATTTCAAAGAGAATAGATTTCAGAACTATGAAAGTTATCAGAAATAAAGAGGAACATTACAGAATAATGGGTCAATTATTCTAGAAGACATTATAACCCTTATTCTGTGTGTGTCTAATAAATTCAAGAGAAAAACACTGCTAGAATCATAAAGAGAAATTGCTAAATCTGCTATTAGAGATGGAGACTTCCATGCTCCTCTAATAGAAATAGTCAGACCCAGCCAGCAGATATCAGTAAGAACACAATTGAACTCAACATCATCATTTAACTGGATATAATTGACAATGATAGACTACTTTATTCAATAAAAGAAAATTACACATTCTTCTTCGATTCACTTCAAACATTTATCAAGATAGACCACATTCTGAGTCATAAAATACTGTTGTGGTACATAAACACAATGAAATTTTACTCAGCTATAAAAAGACACATATTTGAGTCAGTTCTAATGAGGAGGATTAACCTGGATCCTATTATACAGATTGAAGTAAGTCAGAAAGATAAAGAAAAATACTGTATATTAACACATAAATATGGAATTTAGAAAGACAGTACTGATGATCCTATATGCAGGGTAGCAAAGGAAACACAGATGTAAAGAACAGACTCTTGGACTCAGTGGGAAAAGGTGAAGTGGGATGGTTTGAGAGAATAGCACTGAAACATGTGCATTACCATATGTAAAACAGAAAGTCAGTGCAAGTTTGATGCATGAAGCAGGGCACCCAAAAGCGATGCTCTGGGTCAACCAGAGGGACAGGGTGGGGAGCGAGGTGGGAGGGGGTTACAGGATGGGGACCTATGACTGATCCATGTTGATATATGGCAAAAAGCTATCACAATATTGTAAAGTAATTATCTTCCAATTTAATTAAATTAATAAAAAGAAAAGTTGTTGTATACATATATATAACTAGTATAAATATGTTGAAAACTTATCAAATTTTGCCTAACCAAAAAAATTATGACATTTTTATTCCACTTGCTTAACCTAGCATAAATTGAATGCTGGATTGCTAATATTAAAAAATAGATATGCAACAAGTAAAAAAGATTTACTGTATAGCAGAGGGAACTATACCCTTTGTCTTCTCATAAGCTATAATGAAAACAACCTGAAAAATAACATATGTGCACATGTATAACTGAGTCAACTTGCTGTGCATCTGAAACATTGAATGTCAAATATACTTCAATAAAATATATATAAAGAAAAAAAACGCTGTTGTTCAGTTGGTAAGTCGTGTCTGACTCTTTGAAACTCCATGGACTCCAGCATGCCAGGCATCCCTGTCTTTCACTATCTCCTGGTGTTTGCTCAAACTCCTGCCCATTGAGTAGGTGATGGCATCAAATTATCTCATCCTCTGCCGCCCTCTTCCTCTCTTGTCCTCAATCTTTCCCAGAATCAAGGTCTTTTCCAGTGAGTTATTTCTTCTCATGAGACGGCCAAAGTATTGAAGCTTCAGCTTCAACATCAGTCCTAATGAATATTCAGGGTCGATACCTTAGGGATTGATTGGTTTGATCTCCTTGAAGTCCAAGGGACTCTCAATAGTCTTCTCCAGCACCACAATTTGAAAGCATTGATTATTCAGCTCCCAGCCTTCTTTATCATCCAATTCTCACATCTATACATGACTACTGGAAAAGAAAAAAAAAAAAAAGACAGCTTTGACTATATGGATCTCTGGCGGCAAAGTGATGTCAGTGCTTTTTAATTCACTATAGGTTTGTCACAACTTTTCTTCCAAAGGGCAGGCATCTTTTTATTTCATGCTGCAATCAGTATCCACGGTGATTTTGGAGCCCAAGAGCATAAAATCTTTTACTGTTTCCACTCTTTCCCCTTCTATTTGCCATGAAGTGATGGGACCAGATGCCATAATCTTAGTTTTTTAAATGTTGAATTTAAGCCAGCTTTTTCACTCTCCTCTTTCAACTACATCAAGAGGCTCCTTGGTTCCTCTTCACTTTCTGCCATCGGAATTTTATCATATGCATATCTGAGGCTGTTCACATTTCTCGTGGCAATCTTGTTTCCAGCTGGTTATTCATCCAGCCTGGCATTTGTCATGATATTCTATGCATATAAGTAAAATAAGCAAGGTGATGGCCTTGTTGAACTTCTTTTCAAATTTTGAACCAGTCCATTGTTCCATGTCTGGTTCTAACTGTTGCTTCTTGACCTGCATACTAATTTCTTAGGAGACAGGTAAGGTGGCCTGGTGTTCCCATCTCTTTAGGAATACGCCAGAGTTTGTTGAAATCCACACAGTCAAAGGTTTTAGCATAGTCAATGAAACAGAAGTAGATGTTTTTCTGGAATTCTCTTGCTTTATCTATGATCCAGCAGATGTTGGCAATTTGATCTCTGGTACCTCTCTCTTTTCTAAATCCACCTTGTACATGTGGAAGCTCTCAGTTCACATACTGCTGATGCCTAGCTTAAAGGATTTTGAGCATGACCTTACTAGCATTAGAAATGAATGCAACTATATAGTAGCTTGAACATTCTTTGGCATTGCCGTTCTTTTGAATTGAAATGAAATCTGATCTTTCCCAGAAAGGAAAACAGATCTTTTTCAGAAAACTGACAGAAATGGCAAAAATCTGACAGTACCAGAAGATATTAGAAGAGCTGGAAATAATACCCAGAAGAAGTATACAAACAAGATCTTAATGATCTGGATAACCACAATGGTGTGAGCAATCACCTAGAGCCACACACCCTGGAGTTGAAGTCAACTGGGCCTTGGGAAGGATTATTACAAACAAAGCTGGTGGAGGTGATGGAATTCCAGATGAACTATTTCAAATTCTGAAAGATGCTGTTGTAAAAGTGCTGCACTCAATATGTCAGCAAATTTGGAAAACTCAACAGTGGCCAAAGGAATTGAAAAGGTCAGTTTTCATCCCAGTCCCTAAGAAGAACAGGGAAGAGGTAGAGAAAAGAGAGATCAAATTGCCAATATTTGTTGGGTCATAAAAAAAGAAAAGGAATTCCAGAAAGAAACATTGACATCTTCTTCAATGACTACACTTAAATCTTTTACTCTGTGGATTACATCAAACTGGGAAATTCTTAAAGAGAGGGGAATACCAGTACACCTTACTTACCTCCTGAGAAATCTGTGTGTGAGTCAAGAAGCAATAATTAGAAGACGACATGGAAGAAAGGACTGGCTCAAATTTGGAAAGGAGTACCACAAGGCTATATATTGTCACCCTGCCTATTTAACTGATATGTAATGTATTTCATGTGAAATGACAGACTGGATGAATCACAAGCTGGAATCAAGACTGTTGAGAGAAATATCAAAATGTTAGATATGAAGATGATACCACCCTAAAGGCAGAAAGAGCCTCTTGATGAGGGCAAACAGGAGAGAGAAAAAACTGGTTTAAAATCCAACATTCAAAAACTAAGACCATAGTATATGATCCCATCCTTTTGAAAGATTGTTGTTGAACCATGCAAAGACCTGGGATTCAAAGACATAGGCATCAGAAGGGGGCAGAAAGAGTATACCCCCTTGCTAGTGTTAGCAATGGAATTATATACTCTCTAATTAGTTATTACAGTGAATCAAAAAAATGTCTGGAGGTTGTAAAGACCTCACTAGACCTACTCCCATAGTTTATGCCTTAAGATAACAGGATTAGCCAGAAGTTTTTTTTTTTTTTTTTTTCCAGAGACTGCCCTCAAGCAGGAATCATTATTGTTATATAATCCTAAGGAACATAGAGGGACAAAAAAGTTTGTCTTTTCTTCCTCCTTGAGAATTCCAGACCCTTCTCTCCTTGGGGACCCCTAGATTTCTTATCAACCTGCCTAGGAAATGACTCTCTCACTTTCATGGCAAATGGAAGGGGAAAAACTGTAAGCAGTGACAAATGTTATTTTATTTAGCTCTCACATCACTATAGATGGTGACTACAACCATGGAATTAAAAGATGTGGTCTTCTTGGAAGGAAAGTTATGACAAACCTAGATAGTGTCTTAAAAAGCAGACAACAAATGTTTGTACAGTCAAAGCTATGTTGTTGTTGTTGTTTTCCAGTAGTCCTGTACAGATGTGAGAGTTAGACCATAAAGAAGGCTAAGCACTGAAGACGTGGTGCTTTCAAATGTTGGTGCCTCAAGAAGATCAAACCAGTCAACCCTACAGGTATCAACCCTGAATATTCATTGGAAAGACATGGTGAAGCTGAAGCTTGTATACTTTGGCTGCCTGATGGGAAGAGTTGATTCATTGGAAAAGACCCTGATGATGGAAAAGATTGACGGCATCAGGAGAAGGAGGCGGCAGAGGATGATGGTTATATAGCATTATCGATTTAATGGACATGAATTAGAGCACACTCAGGGAGAGAGTGAAGGACAGGGGAGCCTGTTTTGCTGCAGTCCATGAGCTTGCAAAGAGTCAGACAGGGTGGCTTAGGGACTGAACAACAATGTATAGTGGATTTACAATGGTGTGTTAGTTTCAGGTTTACAGAAAAGTGACTCATATATGTGTATGTGTGTGTGTGTGTGTGTGTGTGTGTGTGTGTGTACACATAGTTTTTTTTCTCTTTTATTTTCCAAATTATTTTCCCTTTAGGTTTTTAAAAATATTGTTTATAGTTCCCTATACTATACAATAGATACTTGTTAGTTATTTATTTTATATATAGTATTCATAGTTCAGTTTGGTTCTATTCCCTCAGTCATGTCTGACTCTTTCTGACCCCATGGACCGCAGTACTTTAGGTCTCCCTGTCTATCATCAACTCCCGGAGTTTACTCAAACTCATGTCGATTGAGTCGGTGATGCCATCCAACCATCTCATCCTCTGTCGTCCCTTTCTTCTCCCACCTTCAATCCTTCCCAGCATCAGGGTCTTTTCCAATGAGTCAGTTCTTTACATTGGGTGGCCAAAGTATTGGAGTTTCAGCTTCAGCCTCAGTCCTTCCAATGAATATTCAGGACTGATTTCCTTTAGGATGGACTGGTTGGATCTCCTTACAGTCCAAGGGACCCTCATGAGTCTTCTCCAACACCACAGTTCAAAAGCAACAATTCTTTGATGCTCAGCTTTCTTTAGAGTCTAACTCTCACATCCATACATGACTACTGGAAAAACCATAACCTTGATTAGACAGACCTTTGTCAGCAAAGTAATGTCTCTGCTTTTTAAGATGCTGTCTAGGTTGGTCACAACTTATCTTCCAAGGAGCAAGCATCTTTTAATTTCATGGCAACAGTCACCATCTGCAGTGATTTTGGAGCCCCAGAAAATAAAGTCTCTCACTGTTTCCCCATCTATTTGCCAGGAAGTGATGAGACCTGATGCCATTATCTTAGTTTTCTGAATGTTGAGTATTAAGCCAACTTTTTCAGTCTCCTCTTTCACTTTCATCAGGAGTCTCTTTAGTTCTTCTTCACTTTCTGCCATAATTGTGGTGTCATCTTCATATCCGAGGTCATTGATATTCTTCTGGCAATCTTGATTCCAGCTTGCACTTCATCCAGCCCAGCGTTTCTCTTGATGTACTCTACATGTCTATGTTAATCTCAAGTACAACACTGTAAATATGCTATCCTTCAACAAAAAGAGAAAAAAAATAAGTTCTGCATTTCCATCATCTGTGTTCTCAGACATAAAGTGAACTGCTATTATATTCCTGATTACCAAAAATTTTTATATATCATATATTCATGCATATTTTACTCATCTGTTCCTCACTTCATTTTCATCACAGTAACTTGAATTTCACTTGAAAAAGTATTATTGCTTGCAGCTTTCAGCTTACTTAAAAATAAGAATAATTATTTAAAATAATAAAATAAAATAATTACATTTATTAAAAAATAAATATTATTACTATTTTATAATAATATTAGGAAGTATATAACTTTTCTACCCAGAGTGATGATTCTTTTTTTAGAGCTTATTATATAAAATAAAATAGTAAGTAATGAATAAATACTGAATTTCTTATGTTTTTAAAAACTGAACAAACTAGTGAAAAGAAAGGCCAAATAGAAATTCAAAGCACAAGCAAAATAGGCAGATAAAACATGAAGAAATGTACACATATGTTGTTGGGTGAATGGTAAAGAAAAGAAGAAGTGAGAAAGATTTTTTTTCAGGCATTGTTGTCAATACCTGTGGAGAGAAGCAAGTAGTAGAGGATCAAATATGCTATAAAAGAAACTTAAGTGATATTAATTTGGTAGCTATTTCTGTTGTTTTCAACCTAATTTATCTAAGCACACTACAATGATTTCAGAGATAAGCTTAGTTCTGAGCCACCTGTCTTAATAACTGAATAGGATTAGACAACTTATTTATTACTGCTCAGATCTCTCTTCCTTTCTTTCAGCAAACATATGGATATCTTTCAGTTCTCTAAATTTTCAATACTGTTGAGACACAATTTCTAACAGTAGCATGTGATATGTGTCACAATTACACTCATGGAAGTAAACAGATATTTCTAGAAAAATCATATATACATGTGTGCAAGTATATATGTATGTGTGTGTACATATATACACACACACTTACATGGGATGACTCAGATGGTGAAGAATGCCCCTGCAATGTGGAAGATCTGGGTCCAATACCTTGGTGGGGAAGATAACCTGGAGGAAGGCATGGCAGCCCACTACAGTATTCTTGCTTGGAGAATCCCCATGGACAGCGGAGCCTGGCAATCTACAGTCCAAAGGGGTCACAAAGAGTCAGACGACTGCGCGACTAAGCACAGCACAGCACATACACTTACATACATACACACACACACACACACACACACAATTTTCCATGTGAAAGTTTCTGAATAGTCACATTAAGACCTGTATTAATATGGAACTGACATATTTTGCCTGATATCTCTTGGTCTCATTAGATACCAAATAGTATTTCTACAAGATGCTGCTAGTGGTTACTACTTTAATTAAAACTAGACAGAAACTCATCTAAGTAGGAAAATTTGGAAATATAATAAAACATTGTAAAACATGAAATGATTTGTCATTATGCTTAAATATTATATTTTACATATATTTAAAATGGAATTATGCCTTCAATCAGGATGGGTGCTCCCAAGCTACACTGGATAATACCTAAAATATTTTATGTTCCAAAAAATCACATTTTATTACTTAATCAAAAACTATTGTTGCCATATAAGTGACATACATGATGAAAAACAAACAAGCAAGCAAAAAATTGTACTTAAAACATCTTTGACCGTTAAAAACATTTTACCATATCTCTGTGAGATAAATATAACAGATGTTATAGTCCTCTTTTTATAAACTAAGCAATCATAGGTAAAAAAGAGTTTCCAAGGTCTTATGGGTACTATTTCACAAAATAAAAATAAGTAATTACTTATGTCTCTATGCATTGATCCATTAATTATGCTATGATAAAATTTCATCATTTGTTTAAACCACACAGCAGGTGAGCAAGAAGGGAATTCACATATACAAAACACACATAAAATTTGAAAATTAAGGGGAATTATCGATGTGAAAAGAAAATTGCATTTCAGGTGTCCATATTTGTGTGTACAATGAATGATTTCTACTGCTATATAATCATATCTTTTAAAGGAAATATGCTGCAAAAAAAAAAAAAAAAAAGCATTAAGACCCAAAAACCAAACAATGAGAATCACTGAGTCTATGTTTAACATAAAATAGTTCATGTAAAGAATCAGTTTTTTGAAAGCCAGAGGCACGGTCAAATCTACTGCAGTACACATCTGAAGAAAGTCTCAGTTTGCAGCTTGTATGTCATAACTGCTTCTCTGTCAGATTCTCATTGGACCCCAATGATTCTGCTGACAGACTTGTCTGGAAGATGACCTCTGGTTATTATGGCATGTTGTTTTCAGAGCAGATGTGTGCTCTCACTTTAGGTTTTCTGCTATAGGGATGCATTACATGAAAGCAGCCATATACTAGCTCCTCATCAAAGCTCATAAACATTGTCATGAGGCCTGCTGTTTAGTACAATGCACAGATTTTAGAATACCTGAGGACATGTCAGTATAGAACTGTGGCAATATTAAAGGGCATTCTGAATTAACTTTTTCCCATCTTTTTATTATGTGATAATTTTAACATCTTTAGGAAAATACATGATATTCACAGTTCATATAAATAACTCATCAAACATTTCCCTTTTTGATTTATATAAACCTATTAGTAAATATTATATATTTATATTGAATAAGACTAGTGCCTCTATTTTCTTTATTCCTGTTAACTTACATAGTTCAAAAGAAAAGATGAAAATAAAGCTTAAATGTAAGAAATATTTAAGTAAGATAAGTTTATGGAACTTCTGTTAACTATTTAGGTGTACATAAACATTTTGGGGATATAATACTACACAAGTAAATTCACAGCTTACAGAATGAATACTCTCCTGCATACATAACAAAGAAACAAACCAAAACTGTTTCTACTGTATGTTTTCACACAGATGGATTTATCAGTAGCTATAGCCATATGTGTTAAAAATTAACTGTTTGCTTTATGCCTAATCAACAAGTTTAAAGTCAAAAGGTGTTCAGAATTCTCTCTTGTTTCAACAGCTCTACTTGGCCTATTTACAAAATTAACTTAGATCAAGGCACTCCTCTGCTCAAGCCCTTCAATGTCGCTCAGAGTAAGTGACAAGGATTTACACTATTCTAGGAGTCTTCAAGTGATCTGATCTCTACTACTCACTTACTACTACTTTTTGAGTATAGTAGACAAACTCCAGTATTATAGTTTAGCATTTTCTGTTTCCATAGCGTAGAATGCACTTTTCTTTGGCTTGGTTCCATCACCATAGAAAAAGCAAGGGAATTCCAGAAAAACATCTAATTCTGCTTCATTGACTATGCTAAAGCCTTTGACTGTGTGGATCACAAGCTGTGGAAAATTCTTAAAGGGATGGGAATACCAGGCCACTGTACCTGCCTCCTGAGAAACCTGTATGCAAGTCAAAAATCAGCAGTTAGAACCAGACATGAAATAGCAGACTGGTTCCAAATTGGGAAAGAAGTACGTCAGGGGTGTATATGATCACCCTGCTTATTTAACTTATATGCAGAGTACATTATGCAAAATGCCGGGCTGGATTAATCACAAGCTGGAGTCAAGATTTCCAGGAGAAATATCAATAGCCTTGGATATGAAGATGATACCACCCTTATGGCATTAATTGAAGAGCCACTTGTTGAAAGTGAAAGAGCAGAGTAAAAAAGCTGGCTTAAAATTCAATATTCAAAAAACTAAGATCATGGCATTTGGTCCCATTACTTCATGGCAAATAGATGAGAAAACAATGGAAACAGTGACAGACTTTCTTTTCATGGGCTCCAAAATCCCTGAAGATGGTGACCGCAGCCATGAAACTAAGACACTTGCCCCTTGGAAGAAAAGCTATATGATCAACCTAGACAGCATATTAAAAAGCAAAGACATTATTTGCTGACAAAGGTCCATAGTCAAAGCTATGATTTTTCCAGTAGTCATGTATGAATGTGAGAATTGGACCCTAAAGAAGGCTGAATATCAAAGAATTGATACTTTTGAACTGTGGTGTTAGAAAAGACTGTTGAGAGTGGCTCAGACAACAAGGAGTTCAAGCCAGTCAATCCTAAAGGAAGTCAGCCCTGAATATTCATTGGAAGTACTGATGCTGAAGCCGAAACTCCAATATTTTGTCTACCTCATGAGAAGAGCTTACTCATTAGGAAAGACCCTGATGCTGATAAAGATTGAAGGCAGGAGGAGAAGGGGATGACAGAGGAAGAGATGACTGGATAACATCACTGACTCAATGGACTTGAGTTTGAGCAAGCTCCGGGATATGGTAAAGGACAGGAAAGCCTGGTGTGCTGTAATCCATGGGGTCGCAAGGAGCTGGACATGACTGAGTGATTGAAAAACAACAAAATCATCTTCTTCAGGTCTCTACTCAGATGACATTTTCTCTTTGACTTTTGTGATCCTTCCAGATAAAATTGTAAACCATCCTCCATTCATAAGCACACAAACAGTTGGAATATCCTAGGCCCTTTACTCAATTTTCTCTAAAGCATTCACCATCATGTGAAAATATATGTTTTGTTTATTATCGATCCTCTCCTGTGTGTGTGTGTGTGTGTGTGTGTGTGTGTGTGTTTGTATGTTAGTCACTCAGTCATGTCCAACTCTTTGCAATCCCACGGATTGTAGCCTGCCAGGCTCCTCTGTCCATGGAATTCTCCAGGCAAGTATGGAGTGAATACTGGAGTGGGCTTCCATTTTCCTTCTCCTGTCTTCTCCTACCAGAATATAGATGCTAAAATAGCAGAGATTTCTGTGTCTCCTTCCTAGAACCTAGCATTTAAATATTATAATAGGTGTTTAACACTTATTTCTTGGTTGATTGGTTGTGTTGATGGCAATGCAGTTCCCTTGTTGACTAAATGAAGTGTGAGTTTGAAGTCAAACAATAAATAACAGATTTTGCACTAATTTGCCAAACATTATCTAACCAATTGCTTTATGCTCTAGCTTGTTTGTTTTGGCAACTTTTACTGGTAAGAAAACACAGAAATAACATTTGTATCTTTCTTTAATGAGCTGTTTTGCCATAATATTTTATGAACTTACCAAAATACACTTGTACAATGTACAGTTAACCTTAGAGATTAATAAGTTCAATGATGGCAGAAGCATACTGTTTAAAAATTAATTTGAACAAAAAATCATAAAAATTAAATAGTAATGAGAAGTCACAGCATTACAATTCTGACCATTAATTCTAACAAATTTTAATAACATAAATGTAGTGAAATAAATGCTCAAATTTCTAAATTTTCTGCCAAATTTTCACTTTTAATAATTTTATACAATAACTTATTTTTTATCTTAGAATTTGACTAAACACTATGTGTATTCCAGTTGGAAATTATATACCAATTGACATGTGTGTTTGAAAATGAAAGTGGGAAAATGAAATTTGGACTCTTTGCAACCCCATGGAATTATTTAAAATGCATATATATTGGTATATATAAATTAATGTGGGTATCTTTTCATTAAATATCTCATTTTAACAAACTATGCTACAAAAAACTATGAGGTTCCATTTAATCCAATCAAGGGGAATATTTTTCCACTGAGACAATATTAAATTTGGATTAATTTACTAACATTTGCCAGACTTTATTTTTAAAAATTCACGTGTAAACACATTCATACATACACATGTATAAAAGGAAGAAGAAATCACCTTCTATCAATCTGAGATTCTTACTTAGATTCTATCCATATTAGTCTTATTGAACTTTAATATATGTATTTTGCACAAAATTACATTCCCTAACTTGCACATTGACAGGTTTAAAATATACATATAAGGTTTTAAAAATACTTTACAGAGCCACTGTAGACCACTCCTGCCTGACTGTATCATGGCACTTGGATGATTAATTAGCCATACTGCAACCTAGGGCTTCACATCTTCTAGAGTTGGAGATATTCTGTGTAAAATTGTCTGTGTAAATTATGGATATGTGAGTTTTGAATTCTTCTTTGTCACATAAATCTTCAGTGTGTATCATGCCAATGCTTTGGACAAACTTTTCTGTCTCAAGTTTTGATAATTTCAAAAGACTATCTTATCTATGTATTGTAGCTAAAAAATAACTAAACTATAATCATAAAACAGTAAATTAAAGTAATATCAAATATATTGGAATATATATTGTTTATACTTCAATTTATACATTTTATAATTTTATTTAAAATATAAATTTGGTTCAGTATAAATCATTTTCAAACTGATATCAAAAAATGATATGAAATTTGGGGCATTTTTCAATGTAGTTCAATTTGGAAGACAGGAGTTAAGCTTGTTAAAGTGTTGAAGCACAATTCCACAAGGTCAGTTTACCAATATTTATGAAGTTTTATGCAATGGGTATGAGACTTAGTGAGATATAGTGATCCTTGTTTCTATTTCTAAGACTTCTTTAAAGATTATTGTGGATTAATATCTAATTTTGTTTAATGTTAAAATGTTCATCACTGTTCTGACTTTAATTATTTCAGACTTAACTGTTAAAATACATATGGAAAAAAATTTAATTATATTATCAACTACTGGAAAACATTTTTAGCAAGATATTAAATGTCTTCTATTCTTATCTTTCCAAAGTATGGAAACTTTCATTTTTTTTTTACAACAGATTTTCATGGACAAAAACTGAATGTATATGTGGGAAATGAACTTTCGAGCTAGAATATATTTACAAAGTTCATTGCAGCACTGTTAACAATAACTAGGACATGAAAGCAAAAACTAGATGTCCATTGGCAGACAGATGTATAAGAAAGCAGTGGTACATATACACAATGGAATATTACCCAGCTATTAAAAAGAATGCATTTGAATCTATTCTAATGAGGTGGATAAAACTGAAGCCTATTGCTGAATAGCCAAAGCCATGCTAAAAAAGAAGAACAAAACTAGAGGTAACACATTCTCCTATTTTAAATTATACTGCAGTGCAACAGTAATCCAAATAGTATGGTACTCACACAAAAATTATTCAGTGAGGCAGAACATAAGCCCAGAATTAAAGCCATGCTTACATGGACAATTAATCTATGACAAAGGAGGCCATGGGGAAGGGGGACTTCTGAGATGCTAGTAAGAGTTCAGCCGTAGTTAGGTCGATGTTTTCCTCTTGTGATTACTCAAGCCTCTGAGGACTTGTATAATTTTCTATATATGTATCTCATGTCCACAAAATATCTTTAAATCAATCCATAACTATGTATAAATCAATAACTTATTTTGAAAGTAAAAAAAAAAACAAAAACCAAAACCAAACCTATTATACAGAATGAAGTAAGTCAGAAAGAAAAATACCAATACAGTATATTAACACATATATTATCGAATTTAGAAAGATGGTAACGATGACCCTATATGCGAGATAGCAAAAGAGACACAGATATAAAGAACAGACTTTTGGACTTTGGGAGAAGGTGAGGGTGGGATGATTTAACAGAATAGCATTGAAATATGTATATTATCATATGTGATATAGATGACGAGTCCAAGTTTGATGCATGAAACAGGGCACTCAAAGCTGGTGCACTGGGACAATCCTGAAGGATGGGATGAGGAGGGAGGTGGGAGGGGAGTTCAGGATGGGGGACACATGTACACCCATGGCTGATTTATGTCAATGTATGGCAAAAGCCACTACAAAATTGTAAAGTAATTAGCTTCAAATTGAGGTAAATAAATAATTTTTTAAAGTGCCTAAAATTAATGAACTATTAAAGGAAACCATGAGATATGGTGGGCTTAAATTCATGGAAACTGGGTTCACTTCCTTGCTTCATAAACTTGAACAAGAAATTAACAACCTATCAGTTCCCCTCTTCTGTTCCATAAAACCTGATATTAATGCTTGTCTTGCTTTCCTCTCACAGTGCTTGTATAGATAAAAATAAAACTTAAATGATGCTTATTAAAGTATCTTATAAACTTTAAATTGCCATGCAAATATAAAAGAATTAAAATTCCAAAACCATATTTCACATAAGTAGTATTTCTATAACAGATTCAAGTTAAAAAAAATTTGTTAATTAGATTTGTTAATATGTTAACCTCAATGGGCTATTGATTCCTTTGAGGTTAATGCATTAATAACATAACAAGGTGAGTTCAAGATTTGCCTAAAGGTATTTTTTTCTGCTTCAGTCCTTTGTCCTTCATTTCTTCTTGCTTTTACCAGAAATTGAAAATATAAACAACCTCAAAAATTGACTCTTTTTTCATTATACAGAAAACCAAAATATAAAAGACAAAACAGTAGTAATTCATAAGAAAGATGGCTATTAAATAAGAACTATTAATGCAGCTATCTACCTGAAATGTTTGTATTTTAATCTATCTTTGTCAATTCAAAAATATTAAACTTTATTATAATTTTAATGTCATTGTTTTACATATAAATTATAGCTTACGGTGTTGGTACATATGCAGTCCTGATTTCTGTGTTCAGTTTATATTTTAAAATCATTAAACAGCTTCATCTGAATAAAAATAGATTCATGTCAAAGGGTATCTCTAGTGTTTTCCTTTTATCATAAGATTATAGAGACATCTTTTTGGAACAATATCTTTAGTAACTTGCCAGTGATTAGCTTGCTTGAACTCTTTAATATAATATAAACATTTAAATATTTTTCCTGCGAGTTAATAACTAAATAGCTTCAGTTGTTATTTGTTTTTTTTTAAGTTCATATGTTTTTTCATGCATCATTCTGAGAAAGAAATCTAGAAAGATGAATTAGGAAAAGAAAGGGAGAAAAAAATAGTCTAATCTAATAAACTTAAAGATGAGAAAAGAATGCTTTTCCTGAATTTGATTTAAAATGCAAAAGCCAAAATTTGAGTAATTGCTGGATTTAATTAATTGTATTCACATCCTAATATGATGCTTTAGGGTGTTGACCATTTATAATATTTTCAATTACTATCATCCAAAATATCCATGAAGAAGTCCTAAAACTGGACATAAATGAAAAGTGTCTGCATTTTGAATACCTGAATTGTAGCTTTCCACCTCCTGATAGTATTCCCTAATTAGAGTAATGCTAACTGGCAGAAAAAGAAAATGTGATACATATTCACTTATTTCAGATTTTGAGGGGGATTACAAACATTCAAAAGTATTATTCTATCTCAAGAAATATTTCCTTTAAACATATTCATATAACCCCATAGAGGCATTATGTATAAGATATGGAGAAAGTTAATAATAATTGAGCTAAAATACTATCTTTACAAACAAAAAAACTGAAAGGCCAGAATGTGATATGTTTATTTTTCTAAAGTCACAGAGGGAATGGGAATAGAGTTAGTATATTGTGTGCTATTCTAGCTTATACAATTAGAATGCTAATTAATAAAATAAAGTACAAGTTGGTCACTTGATGTAAAGAGCCAACCTACTGGAAAAGACCCTGATGCTGGAAAAGGCTGTGGGCAGGAGGAGAAGGGGCCAACAGAGGACGAGATGCTTGGAGGGCGTTATCAACACAATGGACATGAGTTTGAGCAAACTAGGAGATAGTGAAGGACAAGGAAGCCTGGTGTGCTTCAACCCATGGAGTCCCAAAGAGTCAGACATGATTTAATGACTGAGCAACAGCAGGGTTGATGAATCATTACATACTTTGTAGAAAAAATAAAATTGCCTTAAACATTACAGTCATTTCCTCTCAAGATGTGGTCCAGAAGTCATTCTAAAAGATCAGTACATTTTTTTTTTTTAATTCCCAAAATAATTTGTGAAGGAAACACTTTCCCATAGGACCTTCCAAACTTAAAGATGATACAAACAATTATTTTGCTATTCAGTGCTTTTTGGCAATGGAAGAGAAGAAAATTGCCCCTTTAAGCCAGGATAACATTAATCTCTTAGACACTTCTCCCATGAAATAAAAATAAAAGAAAGAAAGAAAGAAAGAAAAAGTCTTAGCTCAAAATATGTGTTGGCTGAAATTCCGTGAGGATTTTACTTGATTTTAATCCCTTCTAAAGCTAGAAATTTAAGGCAGAATTCTCAGCTCTAGAAATACTTGGTGAACATATAGGATCTTGCTTTGACATTTTAAGAACTCAGAGAGAAAAGGGAAGTGAAAAGACAATTGTAGAATATAATCATAAAATAAAAGAATAAACATATCCTGAATGCTTTAAGAAATCAAATATGGTTGTTTTATGACACACAAAGGATCTTTTATTCAAATTCTCACTTAGCATCTAGAAAAAAAACTTAGGTATGAATATCTTGGCAAAAGGAACATTATAAATTGTAAAATTTAGAAAAGTTGAACATATTTTGATGCTTTCCATAAATAATAAATATCACATCTAGAAGCAAAAAACTACTTTAAAATAAATAAAATATGCATTTATATTTTTCCATATGTTTAATGTGAATTCTTTGCTTTTGTTTTCTTATAGAATTAATAAAGTAAATTCCAAAATACTTAGACTTTCTCAACTTATAATTTACTAGTACATTAAAATACTGCTATTTAGTGGCTATGTTATCTCTTTCTCCCAAATATCATGTTCATGTATTTGTATTGAAAATATCTTTTATTATTTGGAAATATTGCATGTTAATGGGTTGAAGAAACCCAACCTAGAAGTTTTTAATCACTTAGTGCAGGAAAATTTGATAAAATGTTGATATAATGAATGACATCAGAGGTTAAATATTTTCTATGATGTAAATAAAGAGCAATGTTAACTGGCAATATGAGAAAACAACATTTTGATACATTTGTATCATTTACATGAGGAATTTGTTTCTTGAAAGACACTGCTATAGACTGAGTACTTTTATGTCCCCAAAATTCGTATGTTGAAACCTAAGCCCCGGTGTGATGTCATTTGGAGGTGGGCATTTGAGGGTGATTAGGTCATGAGGGTTGTTCAGTTCCGTTCAGTTAAGTTGCTCAGTCAAGACATCCGGCTCTTTGCGACCCCATAAACCGCAGCACGCCAGGCCTCCCTGTCCATCACCAAATCCCTGAGTTTACCCTAACTCATGTCCGTTGAGTCGGTGATGCCATCCAACCATCTTAGCCTCTGGCGTCCCCTTCTCCTTCTGCCCTCAATCTTTCCCAGCATCACGGTCTTTTCAAATAAATTAGCTCTTCACATCAGGTTGAGCCCTCATGAATGGAACCAGTGCCCTTATTAAAAAGACCTCAGAAGGCTTTCTAACCCTTCTCCCGTGTGAAGACAGGATGAAAAGTTGTCAGTCTGCAGCCCAGAAAATGGTTACCACCTGAACCCCACCACACTGGCACTCTGATCTTGAACTTCCAGTCTTCATAACTGTGAGAATAAATTTCTGTTGTTTTTAAACACCTCAGCCTATGTTAGTTCACCATAGCAGCCTGTACAGACAAAAACAGATATGCAATAGAATTTTCATAAAATATTATGCAAATTTTTGAATAATGTGGGAGGATCAATCTGATTAACTAGCTAATGAGTACAATTTCCCCCAATCCCAAACATAATACAAAATTCCACCACTTTTACTTCTGAATTCCTTTCATCTTTCAAAAATCAATTCTTTACTGAGAACCTCTAACATTGATTACTTTGGTTTCTCTGAATACAGTGAGAGAAAATACAGGTAATAGATAAAAAGAAGAATGTTTCTTTAAGCAATGGAAAGGACTCTGTTCCATTTTGTCTATCAGCATGACTTACTGCCACCTTTTTCTTTTCAGCTCATTGAGCTAAATTTACTCATAACATTTTGTTAGAGGCCAATTTCTTGGTTTCCAGAAATGAGAAATACTTTTTTTAGTCCACCAAAATTGAAAATAATTCTAAACTGTGTCATGAAATTACAGATTCACTTATCTTACATGACAGTAAGAACCTCATTATAACCCTCTCTTAAATTTTAAAGCAAGGATGTTTGAGACACTGAAGAATAATTTCTTAGGCATTACTTCCCATTTGTTTCAGTGTTGATTAGAAGCAAATGATTGCACAGGAGCAAAAAACTGGAAAATCATACATTTTACCCTATAAGAAAGAGTGTGATGGAGAAATAGAATACAATAATCTACAAAAATTTAAAAAGAAACGTGTTGCTATTAGGCCTCTTCAGAAAAAAGAGTAATGAGAAATAAACTTTTTCAAGGAATAAAGAATGATACTAATCCTACTAAACTCCAGGAGTGCTTGAGCATAAAGACTGAATTAAGTTGATTTTTTTTTTTTTTTTTGAGTGAGGCAAAATCATTTTAGACCTGATAAATTATTAAATCTAACCTTTAGAAATGGTGATAATGAGTTCATTGTCTTTATTTTACAAGACTCTTCAGTCGTTCTGTGCTTGAACCTTGCTTACTATATGATACAATGTTAAAATAATAGGTGGACATATAGCACTTACTGAGCACCATCTAAGAGATCAACAATTGTAGATATAATAATGAAAGTAAAGTAACTCAGAAAGGTTCAGTTTCTTTCATACAAAGACAGATCTATTGGTCTCTATTAGAGGTACGAGCTGCTTAGCTTTGTTTTGGTAGCTGTTGATAGTTTGCTAATTGACCAGCTGTATGCTTTCCGTTATTACGTCTAGTGATTAAAAACTCACTGCTACAAAACAACATCCTTGGTATGGAAAAAGAGTGTAAGGTTATTTAACAGAGCATAGTTAAATGAACCACGGTAAACAGTGATAAAGGTTCGTTTGTTGTTTGGCTTATTTGCTTGTTTTTAACCCTCAAGAATTTTTTGAAGGCTTTTTAAACTGTAAGACTCAGGAAAATATTCACTGTTTGTCCAATGAATTTACAGATTTCTTATTATTAGACTTATATAGCTAATATAGCTTGTTTTCTTTATTCTCTTCTCATTTTCCCAAATGAAAATTTATAATCTAAACTATTCCTGTAGATCAGTGTTTATCTAAGTTTTCTTTTTTTCTGTGTATTGCAATTTCTTTTTTCTGTGCATGGCAGGGAATATTAATATGTGCTTGACATAAAATATGGGTTTTATAGTGGACTTGAAAAAAAAGTCAAGCAGTCTTTTTCAGTGCAATATTCCCACAGCCTTGTGAATACAAACATAAGTGGTGTATAAAGAGGGAATGATGCATATTTCCAGAAATTTTTTTGACCATTGATACAATTTTTCCTCCTTGAAACCTGTCTAGGAAATAGGAAATAGATTTCTTGTGACTAGACTTGGAAAATTCTATTGTGCTGTTCATTCTATAGAATTTCTTAAGTAAAATATGTACAACTTTTCCTTGCTATCCACTAACATTAGCTATATATTCCTGGGTAAGTGATCCAAATTTCTGAGGCATAGATATAGAGATAGAGAGAGAGGACAATAGAGTTACAAAATTAAAATAATTTATTTAAGGACCTGACAGAGAGCAACACAAAAATTAATAAAATAAGTATTAAAATTTTATTTTCCAAATATAAAATATAAGAACGGTTGAGTGGATGCATAAATGAACAAATATGTGGAAGTTGAATCTTCATTTCCTATGATGGAGGACAATGGATCCACACTGCAAATTGTTGTAAGATAGAGTCATGGTTGGGTTTTGTCTGCCCAGATCCAAACCTACTGTTTGACTTATACTAAGCACTTTAAATGTTTGCTAAAATAAAATAAAAATTTTAAAATGGAAAATAAACAGATTACTCTCAATAAGTTTGATTCTGTTTCATTGTAGCATTCTGAGAAGTTTCATTTTCCTTTGCTCTATCGGGAATCACAGTGGATTGTATGAAACAGAAATGACATATTCCAGCATAAAAAATTGTCTAAGTTTTCAGGTCCAAAGTCGGTATAAAGATTTGTCCCTGCTCAAATTCTAGTAATGAGGCTTTTATAATGTAAATTATATTTTCACAGAAAAATGAATGTATTAACAAATGTTCTTGCTTCTGTTATTGAGTTTTTAACTTTACAGAAGTAACTTTTCCTTATAAGGTTATAAGGTATCAGACATTTTACCTAAATCTCAAGGAAAAAAAAAAAAGAAAAGTAAGACAAAGCTTTATCTTACTTTCAATAATATAGAAGTATTTATACTGAAGAATAGACAGGATTTCATTTTATTAAGAATGTGTATTAGAAATTCCAAACATAACTTTTGATGGGGAAGCAGTCATAGCAAAGATTGGAAAGTGAGATGAAAAATATTGCCCACTGACAGTTCGAAAAGCAGTAAAAATACAATATACATTTATTTCTCTATTTGATACACTTTTTATGTACTAGTGCACTTCAACTTTGAGTCTGGCCAATACTTCATGCTAATCAGTTAAAGACCCTCAAAGCCTCAGAATATCAAATAACTTAAGCAGCAACCTATAATTAGTGTTTTAAAAATAGAATGTACTATTTTTCATCTTTAAATTATTAAATCTGCAATGTTTTACCATTTTAACAATAACAATTTCTTATACTGTTATGGAAAATCAAATTGGAATTCACATTTTTATTAATTCAGCGTATTCCACCAGGAAGATGTTATAATTACAATTAGGAATGATGACTATTTTTACATATGTTTACAAATTTAATGTTTTCATCTGTGAGTTAGTGTTTAGCCCCCTCTATAGCATAAGCATCCTTTCATTGGTCCCCTGTTACTTAATTTGTGTTGGAACATAATTATTGATATGCATTACTACTGTACGATTACAGTGTAATCAGGTTTGCTTTTTACCAAAAAGAACATGCCTTTTCCATTTCAATAATTCCTATGGAGATAGAAAATGAACCATAATTTTTTACCCTTGTGCCATACCATATTTGACTCATCTGATTTACACTGCAGAATATATGCTTCTCCTAACTGAAAAGCTAAACGCATGCCATCAGTTGCACACAAGGGGTCTGGGTAAGAACACAAATTGTGTTGAGTGTCAACACCATTTCTCATACCCCACTGAATCCAATCATATGTATTGATCAAGTATAAATGGGTGTCCTCTCTGGCCAAACTTTCAGCAGACTTTTTATTGCTCCAGTGTCAGCATGACAAAATAGATTTTGATCAGGTACAGGTAGCGGCAAGAGTTCTCTAATCTGTGAGTGGCATTATTGCTAATGATACTCTAAGTGACCTGTACTGATTATTTAGCTGTTTTTCTTCAGCACTGTGACATAGTCACCTTTCCCATTAAGTCTGAAGATCACCTACACAAAGGAACATATTAGTAGAAAGAACCAGAACACATTAACCAAATTTCACTTCATTGTAAAATGAACTAGAGAACTTTAATGGTTTTGTGAGAAAATTAATATTTTGAAAACTTATTTTAACTTTAGAATATGTGCTGATAAGAAGTAAAGGAAAAGGGAAAACTAAAAATAAAAACTAGATTTTTCACAAAGATTTCTTTAAAATAAATAATATCTATGAGTAATGTCATTGCATGTTCCCAGCTATCCTATGTTCTCAGTAGAAAAAAATTTCAGGATATTTCTTTTTAAAACTCTATGGCTGATTCGTGACAATGTATGACAAAACCCACTGAAATATTGTGAAGTAATTGGCATCCAACTAATAAAATAAAATTTTAAAAAAATGTAATAAGAAATCTCTGCTTATATATGTTGATTTCCCTATGAAAACCAGGGCGCTCATGTAATACTTTTGTTTTCCTGTGCTTCCCATTTGTTTAAGTGGGAAGTACACATTTTCACCTTTATCTTTTTATCAAAAAAGTGCAAAAAAATCATCACCTTTACATTGCACATATTGCTACTCTAGTTTGAAAGCATTCCAGAGAATTACAATATGTAGAAAGATTTTTTAAATAAATATTTTCATGGAAGCTATAATAACTCCTGCTCACTGATCTCCCTGGCCCTCTTCTCTCTTCTACTCCTCCCTTCTCCCACCACTGGCCATCCTCCTCTTCTTCCTCCACGTCTGCCAGATTCTCCACCTATTTCTCTAATTGTAATTTTATATCTGTTTCTATTTATTTACAGTTCACTCTCCATTTCCAGTCCTAATCCTATATTATTACTTATTTCTACATATAAGTAAAATCACTTCATTTTTATTTTAAACAGAAAAGAAATCAGACTATAGATCTTTCAGCATAGCACTTTTTAAATTCGTATATTGTGAACATTTTCCATTTAGTATGGAAATGAGAATGGTCATATATCATTTACTATATTCTAGTAAATGTGGAATATGTACAAAAATTATGTATATATTAACTCATATAAATGTCACAACAACCTTATGAGGTATATCTGATATTCCCACTTTACAAGTGGGAAAATAGAAACATAGAGAGCTTAACTGACACATCATCACTATCTGAGATTCTATACCAGAATCTGGCTCCAGAAAACTTGCTCTTCAATATGCTCTCATCCTTTTAATAGCTATCAGCCCTATACAATATAAATGCACCATAATGAATTTAAGACTTTCCTAGTTAATGAACCAGAGAAGGAAATGGCAACCCGCTCCAGTATTCTTGCCTGGAAAATCCCAGTGACAGAGGAGCCTGGTGGGCTGCCGTCTATGGGGTCACACAGAGTCAGACACGACTGAAGCGACTTAGCAGCAGCAGCAGCAGTTAATGAGCTTTTAATAGGTCTCTAGTTTTTCATGACTGTAAATAACACTGCAGCAAGCATTTATATACAAATATTATTGCATCCCTTGTTATTTTTGTAAGATAGTTTTCTAGAAAATACCTTGGTTAAATAGTTTTAAAATTTTTATATGTACTGAAAATTTTCCTTCTCTTTAAGGAAAAAATTCCAAACACATTACTCTTAATTTCTCGCTGTTAGGTTGCTTCAAGATCTTTCTGAAAACTTAATTGTTCCCCAGTATTAATGCGTGTGACTAGCTTTATGTGAAACATGCCATCTAAATCTCTACTAAGACACTGGCAAATACTTTGGATTGAAAAATTAGATAGGTGATTTTGCTTTGGGACTTGAATATAAACATTTTCTCTGCCCCAGCTCACCCAGCTCACTTATTCCTTCAATAACAATTATTGCTAATTGGACATTACTAAATGACATTTACTATTATCTTATTGTATGCCAGTTATCAAGCATAATATAAACACTGATAATCTGAAATATATAAACATGCTTATTAGTATCCCCATTTTATACAGTGTAAAACTAAACCTCTGAAAGATTATATGCCCAAGCCAGAAATCAGTATTTGCAAGAGTTGACATACAATTTCATATTTGTTTGGTTTTCAAACCAAAGCCTTCATTCGTCATCTGTACCATACCTCCTTTCTTAGATAGATTTTTATGGCAATAAGAAACAGATTTATTGAGATTATGTCAAAAACAGGAGTTAGTATGAAAAATATACATAAACACAAAGAAGTGGCTGTAAAGAGGACTTCCTTTGTGGACAAAAAAACAAACAAACAAAAAAAAGCGGAAAAGAAGTGTGCATGTCGGGCCCAAGGGAAAATGAGGCCGTGGTTCAGAAATCTGTGCTCATTCTGGATCATATAAGGCTCTACATCTGTGTTTCTAATGCTATCAATATATGGGGTTTATTGATTTTTTTTTTCTTTAGGGGAGTGCTTATTGATTTTCCATTACTTTTGTAGAGTTAATCTATAACAAAGCCGAATTTTAGCTTTTGCATCCTCATAGTTTCTTCTTTTTCAGTACATCTGCAACACTATAATCATCTTGGCTATGCTTCAACTTATTTTCCCATTACCAAGGACATATTTTGACAACAATGCTAAGTGCTATTGATAGAAAATAAGACATGCTTCATGGACATGGATACTTTGCTTGTATAGCTGTAATGGACTTCATGCAGTTCCTCAAATTTCCCATGGCTTTTCTCATTTATTTTTGTTCATATATGCTATTTTTATCGCGCGCGCGCGTGCGTGTGTGTGTGTGTGTGTGTGTGTGTGTGTGTGTGTGTGTGTGTGTATGTGTGTCTGTGAGTCGCTCAGTCGTGTCCAACTCTTTGCAACCCCATGAACTATAGCCTGCCAGGCTCCTTTGCCATGGAATTCCCTTCTTCCCGGGATCTTCCTGACCGAGGGATCAAACCCAGTTTTCCAGCAGTGCAGGCAGATTCTTTACCAACTGAACCACAAGGAAAGCCCTCTATTCATCTTAAATATGCTGAATTCTCTGGTCTTGTGACAAAATTCTATTTAGTTTCAATGTGTGTGTGCTCAGCTGTGCTCGACTTTTTGAGACCCCACGGACCGTAGCATGAATCAAATATTACGTTGCCTAGAAATCTTTCCCTAAAATCATCTATGACGCAGAGTCAAGTGCCATTTGGTATGTGTATTTCCCATATGTTTATACCTCTGTAATCACTCATTGCTCAATGTGCAATTATTGATTTTATTACTAGTATTAGTACAATCATCATCACATATTATTTTGTTATCAGTAAGTCTTCCACATTGGTCCTGAGGTCCTTTATTGACAGGATTCTTATCTCTCCCTCTTTGCAGTTCTTGATCAGTGATAGAAACTACAAATATTCTGCATATAGCAGTAGAAGGAATGAATGATCAAACCAACTTATACTTTCTCTACTTTTTTGCCCATGGAAAAATGTTTTTTTAATTAATTTATTTATTTATTTTACTTTACAATATTGTATTGGTTTGGCCAAGGGAAAATTTAAGGCCCTACCTGAAATGATATATTCATTTATTAGGACAGTAACATTAAGATATTTGCTTATTTCTTTGAATTCTTAAAACAAAATTATATTTATTTATTTTTTTGGAATTTTTCATATTTTACTTTTATTTTTTTTTTTATATTTTATTTTTAAAATCCACATAAGTCATATATCACCTTCATTTGATAGTTTCTCTTTGCATTTTTAATATAGTTCTCTTTCTCATCAAATGTCTTTCCCTTAAACATAATTCTCTACACAATAAAATGCTTCATGATTAAAAAGCAAAAGTAGCTACATAATTAAATTAAAAGGTAATAATATATTAGATATGAGGGACATTAAATACATGTTCAAATATTACTAACTTAAAATCTTTTTATTCAAGATATATTTAATTCCAGCACAAATTAACAGTTATAATACAAATAAATTGCATAATAATTTCATACTAGAAATATTATTTCTATCATTTTGGCTACAGTGTGGAAATTTTACTGTTACACTTGTAAATAGCTGTTGTCCAAACTTGATTCTTATCAGTCATGGACTGCTTTAAAACCATACAAGTTCCTGGGCCCCATTTTAGAGACTGTGATTCAATATATCTGAGATAGGGACCTGGAATAATTTGAATAAATATTTCAATTTTTTTGACTCAAGTGGAATGCATGTTAATGTATGAGAACATTTTTTATGTTAGTTTATTAATAAATACTAAATCAGTTATCATATTTGAAAGGCAGTGGGAATCCTTAATTCAAGGAGGTGTTCGTTCAATCACAAATTGTATTGATATATATGTGTATCAAATGTCACACTGTCAGAGATTAATCAATTCCATTTTCACTGTACAGAATACATACATAGCTTTATTCTAACCAAGCATATAAAGCTATATATTATCAAGTATATACGCATACATACATATATAATATCTATATTAATATATCTATCACAGATCAAGGTCTTCGCATATGTATCAATGAATGTGTACATAGATAGCCTTAAAACATTGTTTTGTTTGCATATTATTTTTAATTTACATAAGCTGTATTTTGTTATAAACTATGTTTCCAGCTTCTTATTTTTGAGATCAGTTAAACGTACTCTGTGTTGCTCTAACTAAGTCCTTCTATCTACTACATGATACCCATCATAAACAGGTACACAGTGTTCCTATCACTTATTGATGAAAACCCATATTATGTCCACATTTTGTCCTCACAAACAGTGTGGTCATGACTCATCTTAAAAAAGTAAGCCAGTTTTTGGTAAATACCTAAAAATAAAATTGCTGGCATGTATGATATTCAGATTCATAATTTTACTAAATGGAGTTACATTACCCTTATATCAGGTGGATGCAAATTAATTGCTGCTTTGCATCATTAAACTTTGCTGTTTGATATTAGAACACATTCTTAAATAATGTCATTATGTTATACATCATCTTAATGCACATTTCTTGCTTTATCTATTTTTTTGCTAGTGACTTATTGTTTATTTTATTTTTATTTTAGACTAGATAAATGATATTAGGCGAAAAGCAAATTTAAGCAATTTTCTTTTTTGAGTTCAAAATGGATTGTAAAACAGTGGAGACAGCTAGCAACATCAGCAACACATTTAAACCCGGAACTGCTAATGAATGTACAGTGTAGCGTTGGTTCAAAAGGTTTTACAAAGGAGACAAGAGCGTTGAAGATGAGAAACATAGTGGCTAGCCATTAGAAGTTGACAATGAACAATTGAGAAGATCATCAGATTTGATCCTGTTACAATTACGTGAGAGTTTGTCAAAGAACTCAATGTCAATCATTGTATGGTTGTTCAGCATTTGAAGCAAATTGGAAAGGTGAAAAAGCTTGATAAGTGTTTGCCTCATGGGCTGATTCCAAATGAAAAAAAAAAAAAAATCATCATTTTGAAATGTTATCTTCTCTTTTCATGTGCAATGACAACAAACCATTGAGAGAGTCAATTCCTAGGCAGATTGATAAGAAGTCCAGGGTCCCTAAGGAGGTAACAGGGGTCTGGGACTCTTGAAGTGGAGATAGGGGTCTGGAATTCCCAAAGAGGAGGAAAGGACAAACCTTTTTGTCTCTATTCCATAGTCTTAATTACACAACTCAGTTTAAACTCTGTTCTAGGGATTATACAACAACAGTGTACCCTGCTTGAGGACAGTTTCTGCTTCCTGACAACCTTCTGACTAATCCTGATACATCAGAATGTATCCTATGGGAGTGGGTCTGGCAGGATCTTTCTATTGTTAAATTCTAATCTTGTTATCCTAAAATGTAAATTGGAGGAGTGGGTCTGGTAAAATTTTCACAAACTTGAGACATTCTTTTGATTCATTGTAATAACTAATTAAAAGGTATATAACTCCATTGCTAACACTAGCAAGGGGGCACTCTTTCTGCCCCCTTCTGATGTCTCTGTCAGAAGCTTTCTATATCTATTTTATACTGTAATAAACTTTATTATAGAAAAGCTCTGAGTGATCAAGGCTCCTCTCCAACCCAGATTGAATTCTTCTCCTCCAGAGACCAAGAATCCCAGCGTCTTTCATGGTTCAACAATAACCTTTCACCTTCTCTCAAATGATGAAAAGTGGATTTTATATGACAACCAGCAATGACCAGCTAAGTCTTTGGACCAAGAAGAAGTTCCAAAGTGCTTCCCAAAGCCAAACTTACACCAAAAATAATAATAATAATAATAAATAAATAAATAAATAAAAATAAAATAAAAAAGGTCATGGTAACTGTTTGTTGGTCTACTGCTGGTCTGATCCACTACAGGTTTCTGAATCCTGGTGAAATCATTACATCTGAGAAGTATGCTCAGTAAATCAATAAGATAAACCAAAAAAGCAATGCTTGCAGCTGGAATTGGTTAACATAATGAGTGCAATTCTCCACAACATCACCTGACCACGCATTGAACAACCAACACTTCAAGTTTTGGATGGATTGGGCTATGAAGTTTTGTCTCATCTGCCATATTCACCTCACCTCTCACCAACAAACTACCACTTTTTCAAGCATTTCAAAAACTTTTTGCAGGCAAAAGTCTTCTACAATCAGCAAAAGGAAGAAAATGTTTTCCAAGGGTTTGTAAAATCCCAAAGTACAGATTTTTATGTTATAGAAATAAACAAGCTTATTTCTTCCTGGCAAAAATGTGTTGATTGCAATGGTTCCTATTTTGTTTAATAAAGGTGTGTTTGAGCCTAGTTATAATTATTTAAAATTCACAGTCCAAAACCACAATTACAATGAACCTAATAAAATGGCATCAAATATTTATAGTTATTCTACCACATTCTAAAGTAGGAAGTCAAAAGATACTTGGAGTAACAGGTAAGCTTGGCCTTGGAGTACAAAATGAGGCAGAGAAAAGGTTAGCAAAGTTTTGCAAAGAGAACAAACTGGCCATAGCAAATGCTCTCTTCCAACAACACAAGAGATGACTCAACACATGGACATCACCAGATAGTCAATAACAAAATCAGACTGATTATATTCTTTGCAGTTGAAGATGGAGAAACTCTATATAGACAGCAAAAATAAGACTGGAAGCTGAATGAACTTCAGATCATGAACAATTTATTGCAAAATTTAGACTTAAGTTGAAGAAGGATGGGAAACTACTAGGCCATTCAGGTATGACCTAAATCAAATCCCTTAAAATTACACAGTGGAAGTGATAAGTAGATTCTAGGAATTAGATCTGATAGATAGAGTGCCTGAAGAACTATGGAGAGAGATTCATAACATCATACAGAAGGCAGTGAACAAGACCATCACCAAGGCTGGGGGGGAAGAGGGAGGGACTGGGATAAAGAAAGACAATATGGTTGTCTGGAAAAGAATAGAAGCAAAAGGCAAAGGAGAAAAGGAAAGATATATGCATCTGAATGCAGAATTCCAAAGAACAGCAAGGAGACATAAGAAAGACTTTTTACATGAAAAATGTAAAGAAACAAAGGAAAACAATAGAATGGGAGAGACTAAAGATCTCTTCAAGAAAATTAGAGATACCAAGGAATATTTCATTCAAAAATGAGCAAAATAAAGGGCAGAAACGATATGGATCTAAGAGAAGTATAAGATATTAGGAAGAGGTGCAAAAACAGAAGAACTATATAATATATATATATATATATTAATGACTTGGATAACCATGATAGTGTGATCACTCACCTAGAGCCAGAAATCCTGGAGCGTGATGTCAAGTGGCCTTAGGAAGCATCACTATGAACAAATCTAGTGGAGATGATGGGATTCCAGCTGAGCTATTTCACATCTTAAAAGATAATGCTGTTAAACTGTTGCACTCAATATGTCAGCAAATGTGAAAAACACAGCAATGGCACAGGACTGGAAAAGGTCTGTTTTTCATTCCAGTCCCTAAGAAGGCCAATGCCAAAAAATTTTCAAATGGCCACACAATTGATCTCATCTCACATGCCAGCAAAGTAGTGCTCAAAATTCTCTAGTTAGACTTCAACAATACATGAACTGGGATCTTCCAGGTGTACAAACTGGATTTAGAAAAGGCAGAGGAACCAGAGATCAAATTGCCAACATCCTTTGGATCAGAGAAAAAGTAAGAGAATTCCAGAAAAACCATCTACCTCTGATTTATTGACTATGCCAAAGCATTTGATTGTGTGGATCACAGCAGACTGTGGAAAATTCTGAAAGAGATGAGAATACCAGGCCATCTCACCAGCCTCCTGTAAAACTTGTATGCAGCTCAGGAAGCCAAGGTTAGAGCCAGCTATGAAAAGGACTGGATCCAAATTGGGAAAGGAGTATGTCAAGTCTATATGTTTTCACTCTGTTTATTTAACTTCTATGCAGAGAACATCATGCCAAAGGCTGGGCTGAGAGAAGCACAAACTGAAATCAAGATTTCCAGGAGAATTATCAGTTACCTCAGATATATAGAGGGACTTCCCTGGTAGCTCAGATGGTAAAGTGTCTGCCGACAATGTAGGAGACCCGGGTTCGATCCCTGGGTGGGGAAGAACCCCTGGAGAAGGAAATGGCAACCCACCCCAGTATTCTTGCCTGGAAAATCCTATGGACTGAGGAGCCTAGTAGGCTACAGTCAATGGGGTCGCAAAGAATCGGACATGACTGAGCGACTTCACTTCACAGATATATAGATGGCGCGAAAATAATGGCAGAAAGTGAAGAAGAACTAAAAAGTTTCTTGATGAATGTGAAGGAGGAGAGTGAAAAACCTGGCTTAAAACTCAACATTCAAAAAACTAAGGCCATAGCATTCGGTTCCATTACTTCATGGCAAATAACTGGGGAAATATGGAAAGAGTGACAGACTTTATTTTACTGATCTCAAAATCATTGCAGATGGTGACTGCAGACATGAAATTAAAAGAGCCTGCTCCTTAGAAGAAAAGCTATGGCAAACCTAGACAGAATATTAAAAAGCTGAGACATTGCTTTGCTGACAAAGATACATATAATGAAAGCTATGGTTTTTTCAGTAGTTATGTATAGATGTGAGAGTTGGACCATAAAGAAGACTGAGCACCAAAGAATTGAGGATTTTTAACTGTGGTGTTTGAGAAAACCCTTGAAAATCTTTTGGACTTCAAGGAGATCAAACCAGTCAATCCTGAAGGAAACAGATCACCAGCCCAGGTTGGATGCATGAGACAAGTGCTCGGGCCTGGTGCACTGGGAAGACTCAGAGAGATTGGGTAGAGAAGGAGGTGGGAGAGGGGATCAGGATGGGGAATACATGTAAATCTATGGCTGATTCATGTCAATGTATGACAAAACCCACTACAATATTGTAAAGTAATTAGCCTCCAACTAATAAAAAATAAATGAAAAAAATAAAATAAAATAAAGACTGATGCTGAATCTGAAGCTCGAATACTTTGGCCATCTGATGTGAAGAACCTGCTCATTGGAAAAGACCCTGATGCCAGGAAAGATTGCATGTATGAAGAGAAAGGAATGACAGAGGACAAGATGGTTGGATGGCATCACCAACTCGGACATGAATTTGAGCAAGCTCCAGGAAATGGTGAAGGACAGGGAGGCCTGGCATTCTGCCATCCATGGGATCACAAATAATTGAACACAACTGAGTGACTGACCTGAGTTACTGACAATACAGATATAAGCATATATATAATTATAGATATAATTAGATATAGCTAGATATGTTATTGGATTGGAGGAATCAATATTTTGAAAATGACTATACTATCCAAAGTGATGTATAGATTCAGTGCAGTTCTTTCAGTTTATCAGTGACTTTCTTCTTAGAACCGGAACAACAATATTATAATTTGTATGGAAACACACACACACACACAAAACCTAATAGCCAAGACAATTTTGAGGAAGAAAAACTAAGCTTGAGGAATCAGTCACCCTGAGTTCAAATTATGCTCCAAAGCTACAGTAATCAAAACTGTATGGGATCTGCATAAAAACAGAAAAAATGGACCACTGGTACAGAATAGACAGCTCAGAAGTGCACCTATGGTCACAATCTATGACAAAGAGGGTAGAATATACAATAGAGGAAAAACAGACTCTTTAATAAAAGGTTCTGGGAAAACTGGAGAACTACATGTAAACAAATGAAATCAGAACACTGCCTAACACATACATAAAAATATAACTCAAAATAGATTAAAGACCTAATGTAAGACTGACACCATAAAGCTCTTAGAGTAAAATAAAGTACTCTTGAACATAAACCGCAGTAAATTCTTTTTTGACCAAGCTCCTAGAGTAATGAAAACAAAACCAAAAATTAACAAATGGGACCTAATTAAATTTAAAAGCCTTTGCACAGCAAAGGAAACCACAAACAATTTTAAAAGACAATCCTGAAAATGGGGAAAAATAATTGCAAATGATAAAATGGACAAAGTATTAATCTACAAAATACACAAACAGCTTATGGAGCTGAATTAAAAAAAAAAGACACTGAATCAAAAATGGGCAGAAGATTTAAACAGAGGTTTATCCAAAGACCTACAGATGACCAAGAGGCACATGAAAAAATGCTTGGCATCACTAATTTTTAGATAAAGCAAATCAAAATTACAATGAGGTATCATCTCATTCCAATCATGAAAGCCATTAACAAAATATCTATAAACATTAAATGCTCCATAGGGTATGGAGATAAGGGAACCCTCATATACTGTTGGTAGCAATACAAATTAATACAATGACTGTGAAGAACAATACAGAGGAGACTTAAAAGCTAAAGATAGAACTACTATATAACCCAGCAATCCCACTACTGAACATATAGCCTAAGAAAACCATAACTCAAAAAGACATATGTATCCAATGTTCACTGAAGAGCTATTGACAAATGTCAAAACATGGAAGCAGCCTAAATGCCTGATGACAGAGGAATGGATAAAGAAGATGTGCTATATACATAAAATGTAGTATTATTCAGTCATAAAAAGGAATGAAATTGAGTATTTGTCAAAATATAGATGGACATAGATTTGTCATACAGAGTGAAGTGAGAAAGATAAAAGCATATATCCAATAGTAATGCATATTATGTGGAATCTAGAAAAATGGTACAGATGAACTTGTTTCCAGGGCAGGAATAGAGACACAGATATAGAGAATAGAAATGTGGACACAACTGGGCAGGGGATGTTGGGGCAAATGGAGAGATTGATATTGATATATATACACTACCATATGTAAAATAAAAAACTAGTGGGAATTAATTGTGTAGCACCAGAAGCTCACTCTGACACTCTGTGATGACCTACTGGACAGTGTGGAGGGCAAGAAAGGGAGGTACAAGAAGGAGGGGATATTAGTATTCATATACGGATTCACTTTATTGTACAGCATAAATCAGATTGATTATATTCTTTGCAGTCAAAGATGGAGAAGCTCTATACAGTCAGTAAAAACAAGACCAGGAGCTGACTGTGGCTTAGATCATGAACCCCAAACCCAGACTTAAATTGAAGAAAGTGGGGAAAACCACTAGACCACTCAGGTATGATCTATATTAAATCCCTTATGACTATACAGTGGAAGTGAGAAATAGATTAAAGGGACTAGATTTGATAGACAGAGTGCCTGATGAAATATGGATGGAGGTTCGTAGCATTGTACAGGAGACAGGAATCAAGACCATCCCCAAGAAAACGAAATGCAAAAAAAGCAAAATGGCTGTCTGAGGAGGCCTTACAAATAGATGTGGAAAGAGGAGAAGCAAAAAGCAAAGGGGAAAAGAAAAGATACACCCATTTGAATGCAGAGTTCCAAAGAATAGCAAGGAGAGATAAGAAAGCCTTCCTCAGTGATCACTGCAAAGAAATAGAGGAAAACAAAAGAATGGGAAAGACTAGAGATCTCTTCAAGAAAATCAGAGATAGCAAGGGAATATTTCTTGCAAAGATGGGCTCAATAAAGGACAGAAATGGTATGGACCTAACAGAAGCAGAAGATATTAAGAAGAGGTGACAAGAATACACAGAAGAACTGTACAAAAAAGATCCTCATGACCCAAGTGATCATGATGGTGTGATCACTCACCTAGAGCCAGACATCCTGGAATGTGAAGTCAAGTGAGCCTCAGGAAGCATCACTACAAACAAAGCTAGTGGAGGTAATGGAATTCCAGTTGAGCTATTTCAAATCCTAAAAGATGATGCTGTGAAAGTGCTGCAGTCAATATGTCAGCAAATTTGGAAAACTCAGCAGTGGCCACAGGACTGGAAAAGTCAGTTTTCATTCCAATCCCAAAGAAAGGCAATGCCAAAGAATGCTCAAACTACCACACAGTTGCACTCATCTCACACACTAGTAATGTAATGTTCAAAATTCTCCAAGACAGGCTTCAGCAATACGTGAACCGTGAACTTCCAAATGTTCAAGGTGGTTTTAGAAAAGGCAGAGGAACTAGAGATCAAATTGTCAACATCTGCTGGATCATGGAAAAAGCAAGAGAGACCAGAAAAACATCTATTTCTGCTTTATTGGCTATGAGAAAGCCTTTGACTGTGTGGATCACAACAAACTGTGGAAAATTCTTAAAGAGTTGGGAATACCTTACCTTCTGATGTGCCTCTTGAGAAACCTGTGTGCAAGTCAGGAAGCAACAGTTAGAACTGATGTGTAACAACAGACTGGTTCCAAATATGAAAAAGAGTGTGTCAAGGCTGTGTATTGTCACCCTACTTATTTAACTTGTATGCAGATCATCCTCATCAATATAGTAAAAAGCAGAGACATTACTTTGTCATCAAAGGTCCATCTAGTCAAGGCTATGGTTTTTCCAGTAGTCAGGTATGGATGTGAGAGTTGGACTATAAAGAAAGCTGAGTGCAGAAGAATTGATTCTTTTGAACTGTGGTGCTGGAGAAGATTCTGCAGAGTCCCTTGGACTGCTAGGAGATCCAACGAGTCCATCCTAAAGAGATCAGTCCTGGGTGTTCATAGGAAAGACTTATGTTGAAGCTGAAACTCCAGTACTCTGGCCACCTAATGCAAAGAGCTGACTCACTGGAAAAGACCCTGATGCTGGGAAAGATTGAGGGCAGGAGGAGAAGGGGACGCCAGAGGATGAGATGGTTGAATGGCATCACCAACACAATGGACATGAATTTGGGTGGACTCCAGCAGTTGGTGATGGACAGAGAGGCCTGTCGTGCTGTGGTTCATGGGGTGGCAAAGAGTCGGGTGCGACTAAGTGACTGAACTGAACTGAAAGGAATTATACTCCAACAAAAATTTTTAATTAAAAAAATCAGTGCAAGATTTGAATAATAAATACAAAGTGTAAGGTTATTTTTGTAGGTCACTATATACTTAATAATATAATTGCACATAGATTCTTAATAAAGGTCAATTCAGTTCAGTTGTATTAAATTGAACCAATACATATGTTGCAAGGCAGTAATATTAATATGATTAACTTTGGTGGAAAAACCTGTTGTAATAAAAGTAGAAGACCCTGGATATAGCAATTTTACTTCATTCTTTAGTATGCTAAAAATAAACCAGTTATGAACTTACAATTTGTCCTGACAACATATTAGCAACTTTACCAAAAAAGTGAGATTAACTTAAATATGGGCACCAAACCTATGCTAATGGAAATCACAATACTTAACAAAGCTCTCATGGTTGCTTTTATTTACAACTAAGGGGACGACTGAGGGTGAGATGGCTGGATGGCATCACCGACTCGATGGACATGAGTTTGAGTAAACTCCGGGAGTTGGTGATGGACAGGGAGGCCTGGCTGCTGCGATTCATGGAGTCACAAAGAGTCGGACACGACTGAGCGACTGAACTGAACTGAACTGAACTGATGACTGTGTTGTGCTTAATCACTCAGGCGTGTGCGACTCTTTGCGACCTGGTGGCCTGTAGCCCGCCAGGCTTCTCTGTCCATGGGGATTCTCCAGGCCAGAATGCTGGAGTGAGTTGCCATACCCTCCTCCAGAGAATCTTCCCAACCCAGTGATCGAATGCAGGTCTCCCATATTGCAGGTGGATTCTTTACCATCTGAGCCACCAGGGAAGCCAAAGGAAGATAGACATCATGTGTAACTCTAAAGCCATGACTTGGATTTGAACTAAGGTTGCTATAGCCGCAACACAGAGTACTAACCACTATATGATCATGGCACACCACAATCCAAGTATCATGATTAGATCTGTGATTAGAAGCATTCAATTCTCCCAAAGAAAAATAGCCTATATTAATTAAAATAAATAAATTTGTAATTAATTTATATGGGAGAGATAATTCCTCAAACAAGCTTGCACAGTACTTAAATATAACAACCAGAGAAAGACATGTATTATTCTAAATTTAAACTGATATCCTTTATAAAATTGTATTTCATTATTCACAAGAGTGTGAAAATACTGTAAGTATTTCCCAGGTGGTGCTAGTGGTAAAGAACTCTCCTTTCAGTGCAGGAGATGAAGGTTCGGCTCCTGGGTTAGGTAATATCCCCTGGAGGAGGGCATGGCAATCTACTCCAGCATTCTAGCCTGGATAATCCCATGGACAGAAGAGCCTGGCAGGCCATGGTCCATAGGGTTGCAAAGAGTCAGACATGACTGGAGGGACTTGGCACACATTTATAGAATACATTTCACAAAAGGAGAATTACCTCAGTAATGCTCATCACTTTGTGAAATGCTTAGATTTGAAAGAGCACTTATATCTCAATGACTTAGGCTACTAGCATTTATCTGTGTTGATGCTGTTGCTTGGCCACTAAGAGGTGTTTTTGACCCCATGTACTGCAACATGCCAGGCTTCCATGTCCTTCACCATCTCACAGAAATTGCTCGAATTCATGTCCATTGAGTCAGTGATTCCATCTAACCACCTCACCAACTGTCAGCCCCTTCTATGTTTGCCCTCAATCTTTCCCAGAAGAAGGGTCATTTCCAAAGAATTGGTTCTTTGAGTCAGGTGACCAATGTATTGGAGCTTCACCTTCAGCAGCTTCAGTCCTTCCAATGAATATTCAGGGTTGATTTCCTTTTGAATTGACTTGTTTGGTCTCCCTGCTGTCCAAGGGACTCTCAAGTGTATTCCCCAGCACCACAGCGTCCACCAAGCACCACAGCTTCAGGTCTTCAGTGCTCAGCCTTCTTTAGGCCCAACTCTCACATTTGTACATGACTACTGAAAAGACCATAGCTTTGACTACATGAACCTTTGCAAAGTGATATTTCTGCTTTTTAATATGCTGTCTGGGTTTGTCATAGATTTCTTCAAAGAAGCAAGCAACTTTTAATTTTGTGGCAGCATTCACTGTGCCCAGGGGCTTTATCTGTGCTTAGTCACTTGATTGTATCCAACTCTTTGTGACAGCATGAATTGTAGCCTGCCAGGCTCCTCTGCCCTTGGGGATTCTCCAGGCAAGAATACTGGAATAGGTTGTCATGCCCTCCTCCAGGAAATCTTCCCAATCCAGAGATCAAACCCATGTCTCCCATATTGCAGGCAGATTCTTTACCATCTGATCCACCAGGGAAGTTCAAGAATACTGAAGTGGGTAACTTATACCTTCTCCAGGGGATTTTCACGACCTAGAAATTGAACTGAAGTCTCTTATATTGCAGGCAGATTCTCAAAGAATCCAGTGATTTTAGGGCCCAATGGGGAAAAAGAAATCTATCATTGTTTCCACTGTTTCCCCTTCTACTCACCATGAAGTGATGGGACCAGATACCATGATCTTAATTTTATGAATGTTGAGTTTTAAGCCAGTTTTTTTCACTCTCCTCTTTCACCTTCATCAAGAGGCTCTTTACTTCCTTTTCACTTTCTGCCTTTGTGGTATCATCTGCATATCTGAGGTTGTTGATCTTTTTCCTGGCAATCTTGATTCCAGTTATAATTCATCCAGCCCAGCTTTTGGTATGATGTTCTCTACATGGGAGTTAAATAAACAGAATGACAATATAAAGATTTGACCTACTTCTTTTCCAACTTTAAATCAGTCTCTTGTTCTATGTCCAGTTCTAACTGTTGATTCTTGTCCTGTATACCAGATCTTCAGGAAGCAGGTAAGGTGGTCTGGTATTCCTGTCTCTTTAAGAATTTTCCACAGTTTGTTGCAATCCACAGAGTCAGAGGCTTTAGCGTAGTAAATGAAACAGAAGTGTGTGTGTGTGTGTGTGTGTGTGTGTGTGTGTGTGTGTGTGTATGTGTATATATATATATATATATATATATATATAATGTCCTTGCCTTTTCTATGATCCAATGAATATTGGCAATTTTATCTCTGGTTCCTCTGCCTTTTCTAAAATTAGATTGTACATATGTAAGTTCACAGTTCATGTACTGATGAAGTCTATTTTGAAGGGATTTTGAGCATTATTTTGCTAGTATATGAAATGAGTGCAATTGTCTAGTAGTTTGAACCATCTTTGGCATTTCTCTTCTTTGAGATTGGAATGAAAACTCACCTTTTCCAATTCTGCAGCCAAAGTGAGTTTCTCAAATTTGTTGAAATATTGAGTGCAGCACTGTAATAGCATCATTTGTTTAGATTTGAGATAGCTCAGCTGGAATTCCATCACCTCCACTAGCATTGCTTGTAGCCATGATTCCTAAAGTCCATTTGACTTCACACTCCAGAATGTCTGGCTCTAGATGAGTGACCACACTATCCTGATTATCTGGGTCATGAAAATTTTTTTTGTATAATTCTTCTGTGTATTCTTGTCACTTTTTCTTAATCTTTTCTGCTTCTGTTAGGTCCTTAGCATTTCTGTCCTTTATTGTGCTCATCTTTGCATGAGATATCCCAATTTTCTCAAAGATATCTCTTGTCTTCCCCATGCTTTTGTTTTCCTCCATTTCTTTGTATTTTTCACTTAAGAAGGCTTTCTTCTCTCTTCTTGCTGTTCTCTGAACCTCTGCATTCAGTTGCAAATATTTTTCTCTTTATCCTTTGTCTTTCATTTCTCTTCTCAGCTATTTGTAAGTCCTCCGGACAATGACTTTGCTGTCTTGCATTTATTTTTCCTGGGGATGGTTTTGATCACTGCTTCTTACAGTGTTATGAATGTCTGTCCATAGTTTTCATGCACTCTGTCTACCAGAATTAATTGCTTGAGTTGATCCATCCCCTCCTCTTTATAATCATAAAGAATTTGATTAAGGTAATACCTGAACGGTCTGGTAGTTTCCCCTACTTTCTTCAATTTAAGCCTGAATTTTCAATAAGGTCCTCATAATCAGAGCCATAGTCAACTCCAGGTCTTGTTTTACTGGCCGTATATGGCTTCTCCATATATGGCTGCAAAGAATATGACCAATCTGATTTCAGTTTTGACTATCTGGTCATGTCCAGGTATAGAATTGTCTCTTGTGTTGTTGGAAGAGGGTGTTTACTATGACCAGTGCATTCTCTTGACAAAACTCACTTAGCCTTTACCCTGCTTAATTGTGCAATCCAAGGCCAAACTTGCCTGTTATTCCAGGTATCTCTTGATTTCTTACTTTTGCATTTCAGTCTCCTATGATGAAAAGGACATATTTTTGTGTTAGTTCTGAAAGGTCTTGTAGGTCTTCACAGGACCATTCACCTTCAGCTTTTTGGGCATTAACAGTTGGGGCATAGACTGGGAGTACTGTCACACTGAATGGTTTGCCTTGGAAATGAACCAAAATCATTTTGTCATTTTTAAGAATTCACTCAAGTACTGCATTTCAGACTCTTTTGTTGATTTTGAGGGCTACTCCATTTCTTCTAAGGGATTATTTCCCACAGTAGTAGATATAATGGCCATATGAATTAAATTCACTCATTCCCATCCTTTGTAGTTCACTGATTCCTAAAATGCTCACTCTTGTTATCTCCTGCTTGAACACATCCAATTGACCTTGATTCATGGACCTAACAATCCAGGTTCCTATGAAATACTATTTTTATAGCACTAGATTTTACTTTTAACACCAGATACATCCAAAACTGAGCATTGTTCCTGCTTTGGTCCAGTCTCTTCTTTCTTTCTGAAGCTATTTCTCCACTCTTGTCCAGTAGTATATTGGACACCTACTGACCTGAGAAGGCTCATCTTCAGGTGTCATATCTTTTTGTCTTTCATAAAACTTGTTCTTGTTTGTTCATGGAATTCCTGAGGCAAGAATACTGAAGAGGTTTGCCATTCCCTTCTCCTATGGACTTTGTTTTGTCAGAACTTTCCACTATGACCCCACCATCTTGGGTGGCCTTGCTCAACATGACTCATAACTTCATCAAATTACACAAGGTTGTGATCCATGCTTTGGTTAACTTTCTGTGCTTGTAGTCTTCATTCTGAAAGCTGTGAGATTGTAGTTCTTGCTTTTTCTGTCTGCTTCTGGGAACAGAGACACTGATAGCAGCAGTCCTGGGAGATGCATGTTGGCGTAAGTCCCTTTGGAGGTCACCAGTAGCTCTATCATAGAACCTGTAGACTGCAGGACTGGGTTGCCTCCAGCCAAACAATTAACAGGGAGGGAGCACAGCCCCACTCATCAGTAGACAATTGGATTAAAGATTTTCTAATCATGGCCCTGTCCACCAGAGCAAGATCCAGTTTTCCTCACAACCAGTGCCTCTCATTAGACAGCTTGCACAAGCCTCTTATCCTCATCCATCAGAAGGCAGACAGAAGAAACAAGAATTATAACCTATCTGTGGTTATGTGACTAAGAATGCTGCTGTTTCCTCTGGTGCTTAATATGTCACTTAGTAATGAAATATACATATATGCACATGCCAGTTTAATGCTCAAGAGGAGATTTTTTACATCTGATATTTCTAGTATGTTAATATTAAAGAAACATTCTATAAAATTAAAACTAAACTTCTCTTAAAACTTTTCACCAAGTATCAATATAAAGTAAAATCATTCTCTTCTGATTTTGGTTGCAAGTAAGGCTTTAACAAAAAATGACAGCTATAGCTTGGAGATAAGATGATACTAGCACTTATGAATAAAATATTGAGAAATATTGGATTACCTAAAAATAGGATGACCTTGACCTTACTTTAATTCGGAATTATAATACTGAATCTATAAAGGAAATTTCCTGAGTCAATTAGTCATACTAAGTCTAGAAAAGTGAGGATTAAAATGTAAGTTAGTTAATATATTACTAATTAGATCTTAGATAGTATTTTGAATATAATATTTAAAGTGATATACAAAATAAATTATTGCATAAATATTTATGTAGATGTGTATATAAAAATCTCAATAATTTTTTTCATATATATGTAAGTTTAACTACCAGTAACTTGACCTTTTCCTTTAAGATCATTTTGTGTTAGAGAGTTATCTAATATATTTCCATAATGATAAGCTCCAATGAATGATGATAATTTAATTCTCAGAAGCACTCTAATCTATGTTATAATAGAATGTAATTATAATTATCTTTCACATTAACCATTGTATCTTCGGCCCCTGGATATTACTTTGTAAGTACTCTCCTCTTTTATTAAGTATCTCTGACAGAAATATATTGGAAATCTATTACTAAAGACCATAGAAATTAAATAGATTAATCTCAAATAAGGTTACAAGAAAGACATACAAACTGGGAATTCATGCATTTAGTGTGATTTCTTGGAAGTAGGAAAACAATTTCATATATTACTATCCATTAACATAAAGTCATTTGAATTTTATTCACTGAACACATTCACCAAAATTTAAATAGCTAATGCAGACCTAATCACGTGAGACTCTTGAGGATAGCAAGTGTCAGTGTAATGAAACATTAGGAAAATCTTTAATACCTAACATCTCTCTCTCTTTTTTTCTTATGGAAGGATAATTGCTTTACAACGTTGCGGTAGTATGGTTGTAGAGTTAGGGGCAAAGACTGAATATATAAGACTGAGTGAGAGAGGATTAGAAAAATTCAAGGAAATGCTAAAAAATAATAACAGAGGATACATCATTTTAAAAATATATGCTGTTTTGCATGTTGTTTGTTATTCTATGCTTTAGTTTTCCTGTATGTAAACTGATAAGGATAATAATATAATAGCTATTCAATAGATCTGTGTGTGAGATGGTCAGTTGAGATAATATATATAAAATGCTTAGAGCAAGATCTCACAATTTTTTGCTAGATGGCAAGGGCATATAGGAGGAGTATATTATCCTTCTTATGATTTATAAATTTTGCCAAATGAAGTAACTTTACATCAACATTTTTAGGAGCAGAAAAAGCTAACCAAGTAAAGAGTATTGCAACCAAGAAAAGTAGGTTGGTAAGACCGGGGAATTCCCTTCAGACAAAGCTCAAATCGTCACATCAGAAATACAGGATGTGATGTGTTCAGAAAATTTTCACAAACAGAAAGTTTCTATTGCTGGAGAAGCTGCATTATTCCAGGCAGGGTAGGGTTTAACAGTGATTGAGTCACTAGCTCTGGGTGCTGTCTGTTCTTGAATCTCATATAAATAGAATCATACAATATGCACCCTTTGGCATCTGAAATTTTTCACTCAACAAAGTGATAGTATGATTCATATATGTTACTGTGTAAAGTATTTGCTCACACTGTGCAATGCTTCACTATATAAATATACCAAAATGTATTTATAACAAATGAACACTTTGATTTACCATGCTTGGCATTTATGCTACCATAAATGTTGCATACAAATCTTTTTGTTAGCAAATGTTCTCAATTCATTGGGGATTGATGCCTAGGAACATATGTATCCAACGATAAATGATAGGCATATGATTAACTTTAGTAGATTCTATCAAATAGTTTTTCAAAATCATTATGACAATTTATACTGCCACCAGCAATGTAAGAACATTGAATCTCTTTGCAATAAGTGTTTCTGTGAATTGTTTTAATTTTAGCCATTGTGATGGGTTTATGGATTTGATAGACTTGGATACTACAGAGCCTGACACAAAGAATGTTGCAGTCTAATAGCAATAGCTTTTGTGCATATTATCTGCCTGAGACTTTAGCTGAGACCATGCACTTTCCTGGCTAGTGTTCAGCCAGTGATGGAACAAAGAATTGCTACAATGTCTTGCCACTTCTCAGAAATGCAGGATATCTCTGTGGGCAACATTTGCGCTGGAGCTCTTCACTGAGCTGACTGAAACATCCTCAGGGCTCCTTGCAGTCTGAATTTCTCCTCCATGATCCTCAATTTCTCTCTCTCTCCTTTCACAGACCTGCATTGTGACTTTAAGGATTTTACCTACTTTTTCTACCCCTGATCATTCACAGGCATTCTCCCCAACACATTTCACACATCAGTCATCCTCTTGATGTCTGCTTCCCAAAGAAACTAATCAGCATAGTAATGATAGCTCACATGGGTCATAACATTAATTTTCCTAATGAGACCAAAAGGTGATCTTCTTATCATAGATTTGTTGGCTATGTTAATATCTTCTATAATGTAACAGCTCAGAACTTTTGGAAATATTGTTATTGGGATATTTACCTTCTCTTATTGAGAAGTTCTTTATATATTCTGGATAATAGTCTAATTTAAAAAGATGCATGTACCCCAATGTTCATAGCAGTATTATTTACTATCACCAAGATATGGAAAAAATTTAAGCATCCATCAAAGGATAAATGGGAAAAGAAAATGTAATATATACATATATATGTATATATATGCATAATATACATATATATGCAATATATATATATATATACATACACATATATATAAAATAGAATGGGAGAATGGGAGGTAGAAAGTATCAGGTATAAAATAGGCTCATGGGAAATATAGTCAATATTTTGTGATAACTGTAAATGGAAAGTAATCTTTAAAATTTGTATAAGAACTAAAAAATAAAAAGGAGTATTAATTAACTAATTCTGAAACAATTAAAAAAGGTCATTCTTCAAATATAGGATTACAGATATATTTTAGCAAGTTTGTGATCCACAATTTTAGTGTTTTTGATGAACAGTATTTTCATTTTAATAATGTCATTCTTTGCAGATTCTATGGATACTTTTGTCAAAAGAATCTACTGGTTATAGCAAACACACTCTTCGAACAACATAAGAACTGACTCTACACATGGATGTCACCAAATGGTCAATGCAGAAATCAGACTGATTATATTCTTTGCAGCCAAAGATGGAGAAGCTCTATAACAAGACCTGGAGCTGACTGGTTCGGTTCACGAGCATGCATGTGTGCTAAGTCGATTCTTTGCAACCCTATGGACTATAGTCTGCCAGGCTCCTCTGTCCATGGGATTTTCCAGGCAAGAATACTGGAATGGGTTGCTTTACTGCAAAATTCAGGTTTGTATTGAAGAAAGTGGAGAAAACAACTAGGTCATTCAGGCATTACCTAAATCAAGTCCCTTATGATTATATAATGGTGGCAACCAAAAGATTCAAAGTATTAGATCTGGTAGACAGATTGCTTGAAGAGCCATGGACAGAGGCTTGTAACACTGTGCAGAATGCAGTGGCCGAAACCACCCAAATAAAAGAAATGCAAGAAGGCAAATTTGTTGTCTGAAGAGGCTTTACAAATAGCTGAGGAAAGAAGTGAAAACGAAAGGAAAAATATAACCAAATGAATGCAGAATTTCATAAAATAGCAAGGAAAAATAAGAAATTCTTCTTAAATGAACAATACAAAGACATAGAAAAAAACAATTGAATGGAGACTAGAGTCCACTTCAAGAAAACTGGAGATATCAATGAATATTTCATGCAGAGATGGGCACAATGAAGGACAGAAACAGTAAGGATCTAGCAGAGGCAGAAGAAGTAGAGGGAATTCACAAAAGAACTATCCAAAAAAGATCTAAATAACCCAGATGACCATAATGGTGTGTTCACTCACCTAGAACCAGATATCCCACAGTGTGAAGTCAAGAGGACCTTAGGAAGCACTACTAGGAACACAACTAGTGGATATGATGGAATTCCAGCTGTGCTACTTAAAATCCTGGAAGATAAAACTGTTAAAGTGCTGCACTCAGTATGCCAGCAGATTTGGAAAACAGCTGTGGCCCCAGGACTGGAAAAGGTTAGTATTCATTCCAATCTCAAAAAATGCTTTAACTACCATTTCACATACTAAAAGGTAATGCTCAAAATCCTTAAAGCTAGGCTTCAGCAGCATGTGAACCAAGAACTTCTTGATAGGGTTAGAAAAGGCAGAGATCAAAATGTCAACATTCGTTGGATTATAGAAAAAGTAAAGGAAATCCCGCCCCGAACCCCTCCCACTGTGCGCCACCAAAAAACCCCCCATCAATTTCAGATTAATTGACTGATAAAACTTTTAACTGTGTGGATCACAACAAATTGTGGGAAATACTTAAAAGATGGGAATAACAGGATACCTTACCTACTTCTTGAGAAACCTGTGTGCACATCAAGAAGCAACAGTTAGAATGGAACATGGAGCAATGGACAGGTTCAAAATTGCAAAGGAGTACAACAAAGCTGTATATTGTCACTGTCCTTACTTAAATTCTATGCTCATCCTGCAAAATATCCGACTGGATGAATAAGAAGCTGAAATCAAGATTGCCAGGAGAAATATCAACAACCTCTGATAATGCAGATTTTACCACTCTAATGGCAGAAAGTAAAGAGGATCTAAAGATCTTTCTGAAGAGGTGAAAAGGAGAATGAAAAAAACTGACTTGAATCTCAATGTTAAAAAAATTAAGATCATGGCATTCAGTCTCATCACTTCATGGCAAATAAAAGGGAGAAAACTGAAAAACAGTGGCAGATACTATTTTGGGGGGCTCTAATATCACTGGGGACAGTGACTGCAGTTATGAAATTAAAAGATACTTGCTCCTTGGTAGAAAAGCTATGACAAACCTAGAGAGCAGATTAAAAAGAAGAGACATACTTTTATGACAAAGGTCTAGATACTCAAAGCTATGGTTTTTCCTGTAGTCATGTACAGAAATGAAAGTTGGACCATAAAGAAAGCTGAGTGCAGAAGAATTATGCTTTCTAATTGTGGTACTGGAGAAGACTCTTGAGAGTCACTTGGACAGCATGGAAATCAAAGCAGTCAATCCTAAAGGAAATCAACTCTAACTATTCATTGGAAGGACTTATGCTGAATGTATAACTCTAATACTTTGGCCACCTGTTGCAAAGAGCCAGACTCATTGGAAAAGATCTTGATGCTGGGAATGATTGAAAGCAAAAAACAAAAGGGTTGGCGGAGGATGAGTTTGTGAGCCTCACCAACTTCTTAAGATAGTAAAGGACAGGGAAGCCTTGTGTCCTGCAGTCCATGGAGTCAAAAAGAATTGGACATGACTTAGCAACTGAACAACAAAATAGTGCTTGTGTTAAGTCACTTCATACGTATTGGACTCTTTGCGACCCTATAGACTGTAGCCTGCCAGGGTCCTCTAACCATGGGATTTCCCAGGCAAGAATAACAAAGTGGGTTTCCATTTCCTCCTCCAGGCAACTAGTGCCACCCAACAAACAACTATTCATTATGTGTTACTAAATTCAATTTGCTAGACTGTGCTTAAGATGTTTGTATTTGTAGTCATAAATGATATTGACTCAGTATTTTCTTGTAATATCCTTTTCAAATTTTGATATACTCTCTGCATAAAATTGGTTGCAGAATGCACACTTTTCTAAACTCTGAAGTATTTTATGTAATATTAGTATTTTTTCTTAAATTCTTGAATGAGTTTACCCAAGAAGCCATTTGGACTTGGAGTTTCCTTTGTGGGATAATATTCTCTGAGATACATGATTCAAGCTATTGTATATGTCCACTATTATTAATTTCATTTCATCTCATGATTTTAATTATGTAAGTGAATTGCTTTACATCACTAATTTTCTATAATTTTTTTTTTCTGTTTTCTCTTCAATCTCCTGAAAGATGAAATTTATTTTCTCCTTGGGACGTCCTTCCTGAGTAGCTTTTTTTTCCCCATAGTTCATCTTGTTTTGCCTTTTCTATGATCCAATGGATGTTGACAAGTTGATCTCTGTTCTTGTGCCTTTTACAAATCCAGTCTGAACATCTGGAAGGTCTCAGTTCACATACTTGACCTGGGTTGGAGAATTTTGAGTGCTACTTTGCTAGTGTGTGAGGTGAGTGCAATTGTGTGGTAGTTTGAATATTTTTAGCATTACCTTTCTTTGGGATTGGAATAAAAACTGACCTTTTCCACTACTGAATATTCCAAATTTCCTGGCATACTGAGTGCAGCACATTAACAACAGGATTTGAAATAGCTCACTGAAATTCCACCATGTCCACTAGCTTTATTTATAGTGATGCTTCCTAAGGCCCATTTGACTTTGCATTCCAGGATGTCTGGCTCTAGGTGAGTGATCAAACCATCATGGTTATCTGGGTCATGAAGATCTTTTTGTATAGTTCTGTGTATTCTTGCTACCTTTTCTAAATGTCTTCTGATTCTGTTGGGTTCATACTGTTTTTGTCCTTTATTATGCCCATCTTTGCATGAAATATTCTTTTGATCTGTAATTTTCATAAGGGGATCTCTAGTCTTTCCCATTCTGTTGTTTTCCTCTCTTTCTTTGCATTGAACATTGAGGAAGGTTTTCTTAACTCTTCCTGTCATTCTTTGAAACTCTGCATTCAGATGGGTATATCATTCCTTTTCTCCATTACCTTTACCTTCTCTTCTTTTCTCAGCTATTTTTAAGGCTTTCTCAGACAACCATTTTGCCTTTTTGCATTTCTTTTCCTTGGGGATGTTCTTGATCAATGCCTCTTGTACAATGTCATGAACCCCTGTGCATATTTCTTCAGGTACTCTATCAGATCTAATCCCTTGAATCTATTTGTCACTTCCACTCTATAATTGTATGGGATTTGATTTAGGTCATAACTGAATGGTCTAGTGGCTTTCCCTACTTTCTTCAATTTAAATCTGAATTTTCCAATAAGAGTTTCATGATCTGAGCCACAGTCAGCTCCTGGTCTTGTTTTTGCTGACTGTATAGAGCTTCTCCATCTTCAGCTGCAAAAAATATAATCAGTCTGATTGCTTCCTGAGAAATTTGTGTGCAGATCAAGAAGCAACAGTTAGAACCAGACATGGAACAATGGACTGGTTCCAAATTGGGAAGGGAATATGTCAAGGCTGTCTATTGTCACCTTTCTTATTTAACTTATATGCAGTGTGCATCATGCTAAATGCTTGGCTGGATGAATCACAAGTTGGAATCAAGATTGCCAGGAGAAATACCAATAACCTCACATATGCAGATGACACCACCCATATGGCAGAAAGCAAAGAGGAACTGAAGAGCCTCTCAATGAAAGTGAAAGAAGAGAGTGAAAAAGCTGACTTAAAGCTCAACATTCAAAAAATGAAGATCATGGCTTCTGGTCCCATCACTTCATGGCAAATAGATGGGGAAACAATGGAAACAGTGACAGACTTTATTTTCTTGGGCTCCAAAGTCCCTGCAGATGGGGACTGCAGCCATGAAATTAAAAGACACTTGTTTCTTGGAAGAAAAGCTATGACCAACCTAGACAGCATATTAAAAAGCAGAGACATTCCTTTGCTGACAAAGGTCCATCTAGTCAAAGCTATGATTTTTTCAGTAGTCATGTACAGATGTGAGAGTTGGACCATAAAGAAATCTGAGAGCTGAAGAATTGATGCTTTTGAACTGTGGTATGGGAAAAGACTCTTGAGAGTCCTTTGGACTGCAAGGAGATCAAACCAGTAAATCCTAAAGGAAATCAGTCCTGCATATTTACTGGAAGGACTGATACTGAAGCTGAATCTCCAATACTTTGGCCACCTGATGTGAAGCACTGACTCATTGGAAAAGACCCTGATCCTGGGAAAGATTGAAGGCAGGAGGAGACGGGAATGACATAGGAAGAGATGGTTGGATAGCATCACAGACTCAATGGACATAAGTTTGAACAATCTCTGGGAGTTGGTGATGGACAGGGAATTCTGGCATGCTGCAGTCCAAGGGGTCACAAAGACTCGAAACCACTGTGCAATTGAACTGAACTGAATCCTGTTTTGACCCTAACTATCCAACTTTTTATAAAATATTTTAATATATTAAAATGTTTCTCTTTTTTCTCTCTCTTAACTCTGACTAATCCTTGACAAAGCTTATATTCTCTATCTTGATGTTTTTTGAAGAAATAGAATACAATTCTAACTTTTGAGTATTTAACTTATTTCACACTTTGTATTTCAGGTTGACACTCTTTACTGTCATTTTAAAAATGTTATTGACAATAAGAACTAGTATTTCAAAAATTTGTAAAGTATAAACCTATTACCACCTGATAGTTGGTTTGAGTTATATCTAGTAAGTGAACACTAGCAAATGGGACAACACATATTGAAACAGTGATATTCTGAATTTAAAACCCTATTTATCTATTAAATTATATTGACTCACATGAATATAAATGTGATCTTTAATTGGCTTTGCTTTTGAATTGTGTAAAATAATAAACCTGTTCTTAATCAAGTTCTACAGCACTAGGCATCATGCTTGATGTTTTATCAAGCATAAACCTTAATCCAAAGTAAAGAAATGTTTTGTAAAGGGTAGTGGAAAATTGTGTATATGTATATACATCTAAATTATTTAGTACATAACTGAAAGAGACTAAGAGATATGTCATATTGGCAAAAAGTAAAATCAAAAATTTACTCAAAATTCTTTTAAATGAATCTCTTTCTGTTGAGAACTACACCTGGAGGTGACTACATGAGGCTCTGATACATACTAGCAATATCAAGCTACAATAATTTTGTTTTAATCTAATCACAGAAATATCCAGTTCTCACTCTTTGCCTTTATTTATTTATTTTAACATTGAGAGGGTAGACAGTATTATAACTTCATTTTACTGTTTTTAATATTTTCACCATGAAAGTTACTGAATCTCTAATTCCATTTTTCTAGCTAGATACAACACATTTCTATGCAACTGTCCTAGTTTGCTGTAAACTCACAATAGCCAAATACGGGGGAATATTGGCTTTACTGAAATAAATCTTCTTAGGTATTCCTGGCTCTTGACATTTTGCTCACCAGATCTTTCCTCAAATACCACTTCTAATCATATTCTTAAATGTATATTTTCTTCATTCCACAGCTATAATCAGTAATCTATATTAATCTCTTGTTACCTATAATTTCACATCTGAACCCTTCAATTGCCTTTAAAGTTCACTGATAATACATGCCCTATCATCAAAATGTCTTTGTTCCCTTTCCTTAAAACAATACCTAATCTATTCTTGATACTCCTACTCCCTGTCTATACTAGGATACTGGTACCCACAACTACATAATCCGCGGACCATTTTTTAAAGGGAAAATATATTTTGAAAGCTTGTATGAAAAAACTCCGATTACAAACTTAAGTATAACACTCAACAAATATTTCACTTGTAAGTTATCACTTCAAAACAAATTTGTAATGTGCATATTCATATGTATATGAATTTAAATATACATGGAACATAGTGGTGAGTATTTAGGATGATTTTTTATGATCATGACATCATATATCATGACATCATGACAGGTATGCATGATATCTAGTGATGTACAAATTTCATTTTGATAAAACACAGCATTCACTTCTTTGATTGTGCTGACTCTGAATCTAAAATTGATGCTTTTGAACTATGGTGTTGGAGAAGACTCTTGAGTGTCCCTTGGACTGCAAGGGGATCCAACCAGTCAATCATTAAGGAAATCAGTCCTGAATATTCATTGGAAGGACTGATGCTGAAGCTGAAGCTCCAATGCTTTGGCTACCTTATGTGAAGAACTGACTCATTGGAAAAGACCCAGATGCTGGGCAAGATTGAAGGCAAGAGGAGAAGGGGATGACAGAGGATGAGATGGTTGGATGTCATCACCAACTCAATGGGCATGAGTTTGAACAGGCTTCAGGAGTTGGTGATGGATAGGGAAGTCTGGCATGCTGTAGTCCACGAGATTGTAGAGTCAGACATTACTGAGTGACTGAACTGAACTGAACTGATCACATAGGGTTCCTGATAGAGAATATGGCCACTTGCTGGTACTGGGCTCCAGAAATCATGTTGAATTTCAAAGGCTACACCAAGTTCATCGACATCTGTTCTGTGGGCTGCATTCTGGCAGAGATGCTCTCCAACAGGTCCATCTTCCCCAGGAAGCATTACCTCAACCAGCTGAAACATGTTCTGAGTATTCTTAGATCCTCATCTCAGGAAGACCTGAATTGTATAAAAAATTTAAAAGCTAGAAACTATCTGCTCTCTCTTCCACACAAAAATAAGGTGTCATGGAACAGGCTTTTCCCAAATGCTGACTCCAAAGCTCTGGATTTACTGGACAAAATGTTGACCTTCAACCCTCACAAGAAGATTGAGGTGGAGCAGGCTCTGGCCCACCTGTACCTTGAGCAGTACTATGACCCAAGTGATAAGCCCATCACTGAAATGCCCTTCAAGTTTGACATGGAATTGGACGATTTGCCCAAGGAAAAGCTCAAAGAACTCAAATCTAAAATGTCCTCCTTATGTAATCATATTTCACCCTTCCTTGAGTTACAAAACATGAAGAAACCATTCTTAGCTAGTCTAAATTTAAAGATTATTCCTTTTTGTCTAAATTCCTATTCTTTATAGTAACAAACAAACAAACAAACAATTAATGCTTGATTCAAAATTTAACTATAACATTTCTACTCACCTGGCTAGTAAAATTGAAATGGATCTTGCATTAATGTATAAAAGCAAAGTTTGTGTACATATGCACATTACCAGTTTCTTTATAGCTATATCTTCATTATTTAATGTATTGATAAACAGTAGTAGAAATTGAAAAACATAATCTTGTTTATGAATTAAGTAACTTTCTCTAGTTTCATTGTTCTGTTTCAAAGTTTTTGTCTTATGAATAATGGGTTTATTGGATGATGTAAATTCATTCCAATTGAAATATAATGTTAAAAAAACATTTGAGTGAAATTTATTTTAATGTTAATTAGAATATGTCACAATAAACTATATTAAAACAATTAAGAGAAATTGAAAAATTTGTGAATACATCTGCCACAGAATTCTGTTTTTTTTTATCTTTGCCCCTAAGATATTTACCATGGACTTCCCTGGTGAATCAGACAGTAAAGAATCTGCCTGTGATTGCAGAGAATACTTGAATTTGATCCCTAGGTTGGGAAGATCCCCTGAGGAGGGCAAAGCAACTCATTCTAGGACAGAGGAGCCTGGCAGGTTACAGTCCACAGAGTCGCAAAGTGTTGGACATGACTGAGTGACTGAGCACGGCACAGTAAATGCATGTGAAAACTGTGCAAGATGTTTTTATCTGTTCTCTATGCTTCTATCTGAGTTATTTCCATGCTTTTCTTACAGTTTCTGGTGAAACATCATGCACGTTTAGTTCTCAATAACATTTAATTCGTTGAAAACAAAATAAGGGCAAACATCTTAGAACATATAGAAAATACGCTGAATTTATTTTACATAACAAAGAAGACTAACATAAAGTACAGTATCAGCAAAAACCTTGTAATAAAGCAGAACGTGAAAAAGGCTATTTTAATGTATCCATAGTGTTGAAGCAGACATGAGCAATCATTTCAAAATTAAAAGTTACAGTGAGTCTAATTAATGCTGCAGTTTCTGTAAAATAGACTGGTGGAATTTAATCACACAAGGAGAACCCAAAGCACCTCCCTTTAAAATCTCATATAAGCCACAGTATATATTTTACATAACAATAATTTCTATTGTTTCTAGAAACAGAAAATAAATATTTTAATATGTACATTTTCTATATTTCATCAGTATTTGTTTACTTATATGAACATTGCTATTTTAATATCTTTACAATTTTATTTATTATAACTACATTCTACTTTTCAGCAACTTACACTCTATTTTTTTAATTTATTTATTTTAATTGAAGAAAAATTACTTTAAAATATTGTGATGATAAGAATATACAATGGAGTAAAGACAATCTCTTTAACAAGTGGTGCTGGAAAAACTGGCCAATCACTTGTAAAAGAATGAAGCTAGAACACGTTCTAACACCATAAACAGAAATAAACTCAAAATGGATTAAAGGTCTAAATGTAAGACCAGAAACTATAAAACTCCTAGGGGAAAACATAGGCAAAACACTCTCCGACATAAATCATAGCAGGATTCTTTATGACCTACCTCCCAGAGTAATGGAAATAAAAGCAAAAATAAACAAATGGGACCTAATTAAACTCAAAAACTTTTGCACAATGAAGGAAACTATAAGCAAGGTGAAAAGACAACCTTCAGAATGGGAGAAAATAATAGCAAACAAAGAATTAATCTCAAAAATACACAAGCAGCTCAAGCAGCTCAATACCAGAAAAATAAATGACCCAATCAAAAACTGGGTCACATTTTGTTTGGGCTGTTTGTTTTTCTGGTATTGAGTTTTGTATTAGCTTTTTGTATTTTCTGGAAATTAATCCTTTGTCAGTTGTTTCATTTGCTATTATTTTCTCCTATTCTGAGGGTTATCTTCTCACCTTGTTTAGAGTTTTCTTTGCTGTACAAAAGCTTTTAAGTTTAATCAGGTCCCACTTGTTTACATTTGTTTTTATTTCTGTTACTCTAGGAGGTGGGTCATAGAGGATCTTGCTTTGAGTTATGTTATTAAGTATTCTGCCTATGTTTTCCTCTAAGAGTTTTATAGTTTCTGGTCTTACATTCAGTTCTTTAATCCATTTTGAGTTTATCTTTGGGTATGGTGTTAGGAAGAGTTCTAATTTCATTCGTTTACATATAGCTGTCCAGTTTTCTCAGCACCATTTATTGAAGAGGCTGTCTTTGCCCCATTGTATATTATTACCTCCTTTGTCAAAAATAAGGTATCCATAGGTGCATGGACTTATTTCTGGGCTTTCTAGCTTGTTCTATTGGTCGCTATTTCTGTTTTTGTGCCAGTACTGTACTCAATTCCTCTAGCTCCATTCTTCTTTTCAAGACTGCTTTGGCTGTTCAGGGTCTTTTGTGTTTCTATATGAATTAAGACCTAAACAGACATTTCTCCAAAGAAGACATATAGATGGCTAACAAACACATGAAAAGATGCTCAACATCACTCACTATCAGAGAAACGTAAATCAAAACCACAATGAGGTACCACCTCATGCCGGTCAGAATGGCTATCAAAAAGTATATAAACAATAAATGCTGGAGAGGGTGCAGAAAAAAGTGAAACCTCTTACACTGTTGGTGGGAATGCAAACTAGTACAGCCACTATAGAGAACAGTGTGGAGATTCCTTAAAAAACAGGAAATATAATTGTCATATGACCCAGCAATCCCACTGCTGGGCATACACACTGGGGAAACCAGAATTGAAAGAGACACATGTACCCCAATGTTCATCGCAGCACTGTTTACAATAGCTAGGACATAAAAGCAACCTAGATGTCCATCGGCAGATGAATGGGTAAGAAAGCTGTGGACACAAGAAAGCAATGGAATATTTCTTAGCTATTAAAAAGAATATATTTGAATCAGTTCTAATGAGGTGGATAAAACTGGAGACTATTATACAGAGTGAAGCAAGTCAGAAGTAGATAATTCTACTTCTGCTTTATTAACTATGCCAAAGCCTCTGACTGTGTGGACTACAACAAACCATGGACAATTCTTAAAGAGATGGGAATATCAGACCACCTGACCTGCCTCTTGAGAAGTCTGTATGCAGGTCAGGGACCAACAGTTAGAACTGGACATGGAACAAAGGACTGGTTCCAAATAGGGAAAGCAATACATTAAGGCTGTATATTGTCACCCTGCTTATGTAACTTATATGTTGAGTAAACCATGAGAAATGCTGGGCTGGATGAAGCACAAGTTGGAATCAAGATTGCCAGGAGAAATATCAATAACCTCAGATATGCAGATGACACCACTTTTATGGCAAAAAGTGAAGTAGAACTAAAGAGCCTCTTGATGGAAGTGAGAGGAAAGTGAAAAAGTTGACTTAAAGCTCAACATTCAGAAAACAAAGATCATGGCATCTGGTCCCATCACTTCATAGGAAATAGATGGGGAAACAGTGGAAACAGTGACAGGTTTTATTTTTGAAGGCTCCAAAATCACTACAGATAGTGACTGCTGTCATGAAATTGAAAGACGCTTACTTCTTGGAAGGAAAGTTATGACCAACATAGACAGTATATTTAAAAGCAGAGACATTACTTTGCTGACAATGGTCCATCTAGTCAAAGTTATGGTTTTTCCAGTAGTCATGTATGGATATGAGAGTTGGACGGTGAAGAAAGCTAAGCGCCGAAGAATTATGCTTTTGAACTATGGTGTTGGAGAAGACTCTTGAGAGTCCCTTGGACTGCAAGGAGATCCAACCAGTCCATCCTAAAGGAGATCAGTCCTCAACATTTTTTGGAAAGACTGATGCTGAAGCTGAAACTCCAATACTTTGGCCACCCAATGCAAAGAACTGACTCATTTGAAAAGACCCTGATGCTGGGAAAGATTGAGGGCAGGAGGAGAAGGGGATGACAGAGGATGAGATGGTTGGATGGCATCACCGACTCAATGAACATGAGTTTGAGTAAACTCCTGGAATTGGTGATGGACTGGGAAGCATGGCGTGCTGCTGTCCATGGGTTCACAAATAGTCAGACATGACTGATCAACTGAACTGAATTGAAGCCAGAAATAAAAACACCAATACAGTATATTAATGCATATATTTAGAATTTAGAAAGATGGTAACAATGATCTTGTATGCGAGACAGCAAAAGGAACACAGATATAAAGAACAGACTTTTGGACTCTGTGGGAGAAGGTGAGGATGAAGATTTGAGAGAATAGCATTGAAACGTATATATTATCATATGTGAAACAGATGACCAGTCCAAGTTCAATGCATCAAGCAGGGCACTAAAAGTCAGTGCACTGGGACAACCTGAGGGATGGGATGGGGAGGGAGGTGAGAGGGAGGTTCGGGGTGGGGGTCACCTGTACACCCGTGGCTGATTCATGTCAATGTATACCAAAACCCACTACAATATTGTAAAGTAATTATCCTCCAGTTAAAATAAATTAATTAATTTTTAAAAAAGAAAATAATTTTCCCTTCATTACAAAGAAGATTCTGCTTCATGACGTATGGATTTTTCAGGTTAATATCAAACACTTTTCATGTGAAAAATTTTAAAGTCATCAAGGTTATATATCTTTCAAAAATATATGCAATAATATTATGCAATGATTTTGCTTATTCTTAATAAGCCGTTTTAACATAGAAAAAAATGTTGTGATGGTTTCTGTCATACATCAACATGAATCAGCCATGGGTATGTATACATGTGTCCCCCACATCCTGAACCCCACTCCTGCCTCCCTCCCCATCCTATCCTTCTAGGTTGTCCCAGAACACTGGCTTTGGGTGCCCTCATCATGCATCAAACTTATACTGTTCGTCTGCTTAACATATGGCAATGTATATGTTTCAAGGCTATTTTTTCAAATCATTCTACTCTCTCCTTTTCCCACTGAGTCCAAATATCTATTTTTATTCAACACTTATTTGGACATGTTAGAAAACACATTAGCTTTCATTAATAATTCACACATCTGTGGTGTTTCAATGTTTAAAGCACACACAGGTGAATATGAGAAAGTTGAATGGCATAGCTTTTGTTTTCTGAATGGAAATTGTGTTAAAGTTGTATTTTCTTTAAGACATTCTCTAAGCCATTGTAACTTGTTTTGGCTGTATCCCATTTTCTTTCCATTTATTTCTGTACTGTTCAGTTGCTCCAACTGAAAGCTCTGCCTCCATACATTTTAGTCTTTTTACGTTAAAGAAACTCAACAGAATAGCTGACCACATCATGCCAAGAATACTCACTTCAATCAAAGCCTAAGTAAAAATGCTGCACAGTTTCAAACTAAAAAAAGAGCTTGAAGATATTTGCAGCTTCTAAATCTTTCTTTTTGTATGGAAGCAGATTCTAATTTAAAAAGCAGTACTGCCCTTAAAAGTGCAATTAAGCTGTGTTGGCGGAGAGGTCACATTAGAAATCATGGAAATTAAACATTTATAACACTGGGTCAAAAATGATTTGTGCATCACACTGATCATCCTTCATTTATACAATTACCCAATCCTTAGATTGTTTGGTTCTCAAAATAGAAAAACCATTAATAGAGCAAAAATAAGTATGAAATGAGTATTAGATACAGTTTCTAGTGAAAAATGCATAAGTCCATGCTAATACAAGCAAATAGAAGTAAAAAGATTGGGTAAGCATGCTCAGTTGCAAGAGCATAATAATTCATGATGCTCCTGGCAGTAGAAAAATCAATATTCACAAAAGCCTGGAAATTTTAGTAAAGTGTGTGAAGTACAAAGAGTAAGGTCCATTCTTTGCACTGGGATACTTTTTCTGTTGTGGACATTGCATTTTAATAGGGATAATGATAAAACTTTACTTACATCAATAAAAATAATTTCAATATTTTCCAAGCACACACTAGAGGTTGGCTAGGAAACAAAGAACAAAATAGAATTCCACTTTTATGAAACTGGAATTTAGTTAAAGGAAAGAGATATCTATGAATATGTCATAATTAAATATTAAAAATGATAAATTTTGTGTGTACAGCATCATATAGCAAATAGGTAAGAGGATATCACATATGAATAAAGGAAAGAAGGAAGTAAGCATTGAAACAGAAGATTAAATAAAGGTAAAATAAAAACCTTTTCTTTGAGCAATGAGGCAACAGTTGCATCCCTACTCGGGATGTCTCCTTGAAAGCAGAATAGGCTAGATAACAGAACCATAGGTTTGATTTTACAATTCAAAGTTACAGTCTGTCTGACTCTTGGTACCATGTATATGTAAAATTGAAATTAACCTTCTCATAATGAACACAGGAGACAATCACTGGGTACATCTATTTGTTTCTCAAAGAGACAAGAGGAGTTTTAATTTTTCTTCCTCTTTACTGTTCAACTTGTGTAATATTCCATCCAGACTTGTAGTCATTTTTTGTTAACATACATGCATGCACATTCATAATGTTTATTTAAGGTTAAACTGCTTCCATCTCTCTATAATATTGACATGAAGGGAAATTTGTTGACAGGTTTATTTTATTTTGCCAACAGTGGCCAATTATATGTCAAAAATTTGGCAGAACATTTGCCTGAATTGGAAGGAAGATGACTAGATTCTCTTTTAATTGTAAATTCTCTTTTATCACTCTATTATTTTCATTAAAGGCTCTGTTACACAGGATACACTAAAGTAATAGCGTTCATTTAGCTACTAAAAAAGTGAGAATTAAGCTTAATGCATTCTTTAAAAGAATGCAAACTGTCGACAGCCACTTACCTCTAGTTTCTACCAAAACAAATTTCTTAGTGTACCATCTTCATCAATATGACATTGTATTGCAATCTAAACAACACTTGACAAGGGGAATATAAGTTGCAAATGATGCCATTTTTTTTTTTTTCAGAGAAACCATTATCATAAGCATTAAACTTTTCCTTTTTCAAAAGATAGTATCAATCAACTGTTTACACCCCAATACTTTTTGAAATACTTGAGTCAAAATATTTACTTTGCTGTGTTCACTAATGCTCAACTATTGTATCTTAATTTTTACCAAAGCTTAACCAAGTCCATGTGTTCAGAAACCTAATTTAAACAAGATTCAAAACTTCAAACTTGTAATGACTTTGCCTTTCCTACTCTGAAGTGTTACTAGAACTCTGTCAAGAAAGCGATGAGAACAAATTAAATTTTGCTTTATAGACACATGGTTTGCATGTTCTTTAAGTATATGTAAACTGCACAGATTAAAAGCATAATTTCCATAGTAAAGAAATTAAGAAGTTTAAGTCTAGTTAAATCAAACTTATGGAAGCCCAAGTTCACCACTAAATTGTGACTTGTGTTGGCTGAGTACTGACAGATAAAATAAACTCTAGTCAATGTTGCTAAAAAGTGGGGAAAAAAGTGAAAGGAAAACTGAAATTTATCTGATTTCAACTTGTATCTCTGTATATCTATAGCTATATTTCTTTCTTCATCTATATTTATAACTATACATCACAATAGTCCAAGAAGAAAGCAGATGTAAATGCAGGTGATTGCCTACTCTCCCAACTGGCTTTGAGAAGCGAGAAAAAGCAAAAGGAATTCTCTTAGTTCTTAATCCTGCCCATTCTCCCCTCACACAAACCAAACAAAATTTTTTGTGTCTGTGTGAAAATGAGATACAAGAGAGAAAAAAAATTAAGCAGGCAATAATCTTGATATTTATTTTACTCCTGATTTGAACTGAAGCAGATGGTAGGTTAAGAAGAAATTCTGGAAGTAGATATATAAATCTAAAACATCCTAATAACAGAAGCTACTCATAAAGCTTGCATTTCTCCAACAGGCACAAAGAACCAGTTTGCTAAGCATTTGTGTGTGTCTGTGTGCCTATTGGGAGGATAACTGGAGAGTGAAGGCAAAATTATCATAATCACCCAGAGCTAATTATCTCCTTCAGTAAACAGAAATTTAGCAGAAAGAAAGTTAAATGAGGAAATGGATAAGGCAAAATCCTCTAAGGGAGTATGAAGGCCAAGGAAATAAAGTATTCCAGGAACTCAGTTGAAGTTTTCTCTCCAACTGGACACTAACAATGACCTTGCCCCAAACATGTCATGCCAACTGTTTCTTCAAGGATACTTATGAGGAATGGGACTGACTGAGAACAAGGCTGTGAGGAGTGATGGGTAGAGAGGGAAGTGAGATTTTGTAAGACAAATTACCAAAGTATATCTTTAAGAGACCCTCAAAATGAGGAGAATATAAAAATTTAAGTTATGTGTTCATCATAAATGCAAGAGTCTTATTCTTGTGTGCCCATAAAGGAAAGGAGAATCCGTCAAGGGCACTCACCAATTAAAAAGAATATCAATTATTCTTCAAATGAGCAAGACAAGAGCTAAAAGTTCCAGAAAATTAATAAAGCACTGTTGATTCAAAAAGAAATTCCAGATGAATAAAAAATCATTTATTAATAACCTGTACATTGGAACCATCAGGGAATTCATATTTTAGAGTGACTGTGGAAGGAAAATTGCAGAGGAAAGCAACAATAAATGAACAAAACATTCATAATATGTACCTAGAATAATGTTTTGATGAATTTAATATTTATTTTTGAATATTTCAGAATCATAAAATTTTAAAGAAATATCAATCTTTCATTGATGTTAATCTTGAACTTCTGTGTCCTGTCAGTCAGAGTCCAGGTTTGGAAAATAATTTTCTGACACAGAGTATTTCAGAAGCGAGTGAATTTACTAAGAGCAAGGAACAGAGATAATAAAGGCACTGAAAATGCAGAGGGCTGAACCCCTGACAGACTAGGGAGAGCCAGCGCTTTCCATGGGTTAGTAGCTAATCTTAATAGCCTCCAGACAAAGTCCTGCTGGAAGGATGGCATTAGGTGGCTGGCTAGGGCACTGAAAGGTGACTACCAGGGTGGGCATTATTGTCTAATTTGGGGTCAGGAAGCTTGCTGGTGAGGGTCAGGAGGGCTAAAGCAACAATTGCAAAGGGGCTTTCCAGGTGGGGCAGTGGTAAATAACCCACCTGCCAAATCAGGAGGTGTAAGAGACACAGGTTCAACCCCTGGGCCAGGAAGATCCCCTGGAGGAGGAAATTGCAACCCACTCCAGTATTCTTGCTTGGAGAATACTAAACAGTCTCCTATGGACAGAGGAGCCTGGCGGGCTACAGTCCATGGGGTCAAAAAGATTCAGACACAACTGAGGGACTGAGGACAAAGGGACTCAGTCAGCTTTGGAGATGACCTTGTTTCTTGGCTCCACTTTTGTGGTTTGATGCAAGACCTTGCACTTTTGGCCTTGGGGCAGGCATATTATGGAAATTTTTGAAGTTCATTAACCACAGGATATAGCTTAAATACATTCTGTCTAAAAACAGCTGATTTAAAAAAAAATTTGTATTTTAACAAAATAATAAAAAAGACTTCCTGTTACTCAGGATAAAAATTATGTACTTTATTTAATTAGAGGCTAGTTACTTGATAATATTGTGGTGGTTTTTGTCATACATTGACATGAATCAGCCAGGGGTATACATGTGTCCCCCATCCCAAACCTCCCTCCCACCCCACTCCCATCCCATCCCCTTGGGTTGTCCCAGAGCACCAGCTTTAGGTGCCCTGCTTCATGCATCGAATTTGCACTGGCCATCTATTTTACATATGGTAGTATACATGTTTTGATGTTATTCTCTCATATCATCCCACCCTTGCATACTCCCACATAGTCCAAGAGTCTGTTCTTTCCATCTATGTCTCTTTTGCTGTCTTGCATATAGGGTTATCATTACCATCTTTCTAAATTCCATATATATTAGAATGAGATTCCATATATATATATATATATATATATATATATGTATGTATATATGAGATGGTACTTCATTGTGGTTTTGATTTGCATTTATCTGATAATGAGTGATGTTGAACATTTTTTCATGTCTTTGTTAACCATCTGTATGTCTTCTTTGGAGAAATGTCTGTTTAACTCTCTGGCACATTTTTTGATTGGGTTATTTATTTTTCTGGTATTATTTTTGCATGAGTTGTTTGTATCTTCTGAAGATTGATTCTTTGTCAGTTGCTTCATTTGGTATTATTTTCTCCCATTATCAAGGCTGTCTTTTCACCTTGCTTATGGTTTCCTTCATTGTGCAAAAGCTTTCAAGTTTAATTAGGTCCCATTTGTTTATTATTATTTTTATTTCCATTACTGTGGGAGGTGGATAATAGAGGATATTGCTGTGATTTGTGTCAGAGAGTGTTTTGCCTATGATTTCCTCTAGGAGTTTTAGAGTTTCTGGTCTGACCTTTAGATCTTTAATCCATTTTGAGTTTATTTTTGTGTATGGTGTTAGAAAGTGTTCTAGTTTCATTCTTTTACAGGTGGTTGAGCAGTTTTCCCAGCACCACTTGTTAAAGACATTGTCTTTTCTCCATTGTATATTTGTTTGCCTTCTTTTTCAAATATAAGGTGTCCATAGGTATATGTATTTATCTCTAGGCTTTCTATTCTGTTCCATTGATCTATATTTCTGTCTTTGTGCCAGTGCCATACTGTTGTGATGACTGTAGCTTTGTAGTATAGTCTGAAGTCAGGCAGGTTGATTCCTCCAGTTCCGCTCTTCTTTCTCAAGATTTCTTTGGCTATATGACATTTTTTGTACTTCCATATGAATTTTTTAATTATTTTTTTCTAGTTCTGTGAAAAATAACGTTGGTAGCTTTATAAGGATTGTGTTGAAGCTATAGAGGGCTTTGGATAGAATGTTCATTTTCACTATACTGATTCTTCCAATCCAGGAACATGCTATATTTCTTCATCTATTTTGTCATCTTTGATTTTTTTCATCAGTGTTTTATAGTTTTCTATATATAGGTCTTTTATTTCTTTAGGTAAACTTTTTCTTAAGTATTTTATTCTTTTCATTGCAATGGTGAATGGAATTTTTTCCTTGATTTATCTTTTTGTTTTCTCATTGTTAATGTATAAAAATGCAAGAGATTTCTGTGTATTAATTTTATATCCTGAAACTTTACTATATTATTTGATTAGCTCTAGTAATTTTCTGGTTGTGTTTAGGATTTTCTATGTAAAGGATCATGTCATCTGCAAACAGTGAGAGTTTTACTTCTTCTTTTCCAATCTGGATTCCTTTTATTTATTTTTCTTCTCTGATTGCTGTGCTTAAGACATCCAAAACTATGTTGAATAATAGTGATGAGAGTAGGCACCCTTTTCTTTTTCCTGATTTTAGAAGAAATGCTTTCAATTTTCCACCATGGAGGATGTTTGCTGTGGGTTTGTCATATATAGCTTTTATTATGTTGAGGTATGTTTCTTCTATGCCTTCTTTCTGGAGAATTTTTCTCATAAATGGGTGTTGAATTTTGTCAAAAACTTTCTCTGCATCTATTGAGATAATCATATGGTTTTTTTATCATTCTGTTTGTTAATATGTTGTATCACATTGATTGACTTGCAAATATCAAAGAATCCTTGCAAAATACTGCGCTATTACTCTAAAGACTCAATTCCTTTAACATAGTTAAGTTTTTTTAAAAAAAAATATTTTATCAATTAATTAAAATTTGATACATACATGAATAAGCACCAAAAAAAAAAAAGTCACAAACAGATGTCTGCATTGATGTACACATCCACTGGCAAATGAAGAGATTTTATGTATGCTAAATTTAATCTGTCTTTTATTTTTAAATCTTGATGGCAAATATTATAAATAAAAATGGCATTTTCCCAATGAACATAATGATCACTAGGAAGCAAATTTTCTATTTCTGTATCCCATGTGTTGCACTTCTTCCAAATTTTTGTTTTATAAAAGAAATCTCTGATAGAAAATTTGTATATCAAAAGTAGCATTTACCTGTAAAGTCATATATGTAATGATTAATTGCCACTATATTCATGAACAATTATTAGAGGAATTGTATTGGGATACATTATGTCATCAACTGGCTGCATTTATTGTTATTAGCAAGCAAGATTTACTAATTAAAATTACTTTCTAATTATATACCTGCATATTTTATATCGATATAAATAGTTCCATTATTTTCTTGACACCACAAAGAATACAAAAGAATTATGATTTATTGCCAATCTGTGAAAAATCTTTTGAGTAAAACTGAATGAGAAAACCCTAAACAACGGTGCACACATTTCAAAGGAGCGTTGCAATCTAAAAGGTTAAATCGGAGATAAGTATGAAGCTGACATCTACTACATTTACACATTGTTGGCTCTGAAAATATCTGAGAACATGTTTAAATTGATCAAACAATTTACTAAGATAGCCTAAATGAAGACTTAAGCTACAGCAAATGGGCAATATAATTTTAGAAAATTGTGGACATATAATAGATATTGAAATTATTCACAATGTAAAAAGGGCAATCTCTTTTTAAAAAATGGAAATATTCATAGGCAATGTCTTCATCTTAAAGCCTATATATCAATATAACTCAATATTTGATGGAAAAACCTCAGCTTTCTCAGCTTTTCACCAAACTTACCTTCAAATAATTATTATTTTTTCACCCATGGGTTGAAGTCACGTGTAATATTTTGGAGTAAGAAAATCCAATGTCAAATATTGGAATAGATACTTTTGTATTTGACATAATTTTTGTATGAATCATCTGGGCTGTGCAGTTTTGTGTAAAACTCTGTTATTTTTGACAAAAATTCATATACTATAGCAGATTATAGTGTGTATTTAGTTTGGTTCAGTTGCTCAGTCGTGTCTGACTTTTTGCGACCCCATGAACCATAGCATGCCAGGCCTCCCTGTTCATCACCAACTCCCAGAGTTTACACAAACTCATGTCTATTGAGTCGGTGATGCTATCCAAACATCTCATCCTCTGTCATCTCCTTCTCCTCCCAACTTCAATCTTCCTCAGCATCAGGGTCTTTTCAAGTGAGTCAGCTCTTTGCATCAAGTGGCCAAAATATGGGAGTTTCAGCTTCAGCATCAGTCCTTCCAATGAACACCCAGGACTGATCTCCTTTAGGATGAACTGGTTGGATCTCCTTGAAGTCTAAGGTACTCTCCAGAGTCCTCTCCAACACCAGAGTTCAAAAACATCAATTCTTCAGCACTCAGCTTTCTTTATATCCCAACTCTCACATCCACACATGACTATTGGAAAAACCATAGCCTTGACTTCATGGACCTTTGTTGACAAAGTAATGTCTGTGTTTAAAATGCTGTTTAGGTTGGTCATAACTTTCCTTCCAAGGAGTAAGCACCTTTTAATTTACTGGCTGCAGTCACCATCTGCAGTGATTTTGGAGCCAAAAAAAAAAAAAAGTCTGACACTGTTTCTGTATCTGTTTCCCATGAAGTGGTGGGACTGGATGCCATGATCTTAGTTTTCTGAATGTTGAGCTTTAAGCCAACTTTAAGGCAATAGTGTATATTACCCTACTCTAATTCAATTTATTTATTTTAAAATTTACTTTTGTTTACAGACAGCTCAATTTCCTTTGTTGAATTTATTACTAAATACCTAATTTAGAAGGCATCGGCTTGATTAATTTTTAAATAATTGTCTTTATAAACTATACTTTCATAAGAGACAATATTCAGTTCAGTTCAGTTCAGTTCAGTCGCTCAGTCAAATCCGACTCTTTGTGACTCCATGGACTGTAGCATTCCAGGCTTCCCTGTCCATCATCAACTCCCAAAGATTACTCAAACTCTTGTCCATAGAGTTGGGAATGCCATCCCACCATCCCATCCTCTGTCAACAATATTATATATACATTTCAAAACAAATTTTTTAAATTAAAATATAAATTTTATATATTAAATGTATGCTAGTAAATATATGGTATGTTCAACATAAATTTAATTTTAGTTCATGAAATGAACTTGAGATTATAATGTGAAATAAAAATGTATTGACTAAATTGATCTCAATAGTGTATTTTTTCTATTTCAAGTATCTGTTCCTAGATTTTTCTTCTATTTAATACTATCTGGGGGCTGTTTTGAATACAGAAAAATCGGTGGTGTTTGAAAGGATCCTTACTATTTAACATTTTACTCCTTCTATAAGAAAATCAGCTTTGACCAGATCAAATGTTACATATCAAGGATCTTGAAATTGAGGAGTCCCTTTCCAATACTATCATAATTTCTCTAGCACGGTTTTCTAACAGGAGTATCTCTTCATCAAAACCCTTAACAGAGTATTTTATATTTGATATATACCTTGAATACATACGTTTTCTTGGATGACTCTTTTAAATTCTGAAGGGAAAGGAAGTTCAAAGTATCTATTCATTGTTTTACTAAATGTTATTTATTTTTAATTGAGTATGGTTGATTTACAATGTTGTGTTAGTTTCAGCTGCACAGCAAAGTATTTCAATTTTACATATATATGCATACATGTATATGCATATTTTTAGATTAATTTCACTCATATATTATTATAAATTGTTGAGTATATATCCCTGTGATGTACAGTTGCTCTTTGCTAGTTATCCATTTATTTCTGTGCAATAAATTAGATTAATTCCAAACTCTAAATTCACCTGCCACCATTTCTCCCCTGGTAACCATAAATTTGTTTTCTATGACTGTGAGTCTATTTCTGTTTTCGAAATAAACTCATTTGTGTCATTTTTTTTCTTTTTTTAGTTTTCACTTATTAACAATATCATATTATATTTGTCTTTCTATGTTTGGTTCACCTCACTTAATATGATAATCTGTAGGTCCATCAATGTTGCTGCAAATGACATGATTTCATCTTCTTTATGGCTGAGTGATATTCCATTGTATATAAAAAATGTGTACAATACATATTCCATTGTGTGTATATCTATCTACAACCATAAATAAGAATGAAATAATATATATACCACATTTTTAAAAACAATTTTTATGTATTTATTTTTGGCTGTGCTGGGTCTTTGTTGCTGTGTGGGCTTTTCTCTAGTTGCAGGGAGGGTTGCCTATTTGCTTTGCGTGGGTTTCTCATTGTAATGGCTTCTATTCTTGTGGAGCATGGGCTCTACGGTGTGCAGCCCTCAGTAGCCATGGCACTTGGACTCATTGTGGCTCCTGCTCTCTAGAACACAGGCTCAATAGTTGTGGCACACTGGTTTAGCTGTTCCATGGCATGAGGGAATCTTCCTGGATCAGGGATTGAGCCTGTGCTTTGCATTGGCAGGCAGATTCTTTACTGAGCCACCAGGGAAGCTCTACTACATTTTCTTCATGCACTCATCTGCCAATGGATATTTAGGTTGCTACTGTGCCTTGACTAATGTAAAAGCTAATGTAAATAGTGCTGAAATAAATATTGTGGTGCATGTTTCTTTTTTAATTACACTTTTAGCGGTATATGTGCACAGAAGTGGGATTGCTGGATATGGCACCATACAATAACTATTTTTAGAATTATAATGAAACTCTATAATGGTTGTTTATAATGGCGGTATAAATTTTATAATGCCAATCTACGTTCCACAAGAGTGTAGGAGGACTTATATTTCTCAACACCTTCTCCAGCATTTATTATTTACTGACTTTTTGATAATGGCAATTCTTGCTACTGTGAGGTGGTATACTTAATTGTACTTTTGATTAGCATTTCCCTAATAAGTAGTGATGTTGAACACATTTCATGTGTCTATTGACTATCTGTTTGTCTTCTTGATGTCTATTTAGATTGCCTATTCATTTTTTTGTTTGTTTTGTTTTGTTTTGGATTGAGCTTTTTAAATTTTTTTTCCTTAAGTGATCTGTTTTTTTAAAAAAAAAACTATACTCTTGCCCTTTGCAAATGTTTTCTCCCATTCTAGAGGCCATCTTTTCATTTTATTTATGATTTCTTTTGATGTGTGAAGATTTTAAGTTTAATTAGGTCAGGTTTGTTCATTTTTTATTTTATTTCCATTATTTTAGGAGAGAGAGAAAAAAAAATTATTGTTACAATTTAAGTTAAAGAGAAATCTGTCTCTGTTTACCTCAGGGATATTTATAATTTCTGGATACATTTAAATTTATAACCCATTGTGAGGTTTTTTTGTTTTAAATATGGTATTAGAGAAAGTTCCCCTTTTACATGCAGCTGTCTAGTTTCCCAACACCACTTACTGAAAAGACTGACTTTTCTCCATTGAATATTCTTACTTCCTTTATCATAGGTTAATTGACCATAGGTGGGTTGGTTTATTTCTCTCTTGTTTCAGTTACTTATTTTCCTGTTTTTGTCCCAGTATTGTACTGTTTTGATTACTGTAGTTTTGTAGCATACTCTAAAGTCAAGGAGCCTGATTCCTCCAGCTTCACTTTACTTTCTAAAGATTGTTTTTGTTGATTCAGGGTTGCTGTGTTTCCATATAAATTTTAAAAACATTTTGTTCTGGTCCTGTGAAAAATGTCATGGGTAATTTAATATAGATTACATTGAATCTGTAAACAGCCTTGTGTAGCATTGTCATTTTAACAACATTGATTCTTCAAAGCTAAGAACATGGAATACCTTTTGATCCATATCCTCTTTAGTTTCTTTCACTAACATCTTATAGTTTTTGGAGTACAGGTGTTTTGCCTCCTTAGCTATGTTTCTTCTGAGGTATTTTATTCTTTTGAATGTGATTATAAATGAGATTGTTTTTTAAACTTCTTATTCTGACCTTTCATTGTTACTGTACAGAAATGCAACAGATTTCTGTGTATTAACTTTGGATCCTGCATTATAACAAAATTCATTAATGAGCTATAGTAGTTTTCTGGTAGCATTTTCAGGAATTTCTATGAATAGAATTTTGTCATTTACAAACAGCAACAGTTTTATACTTCCTTTTCAAATTTGGATTCTTTCTTTCTTTTATTTTGTTTTATTTTCTTTTTTGACACTGTAAGGTATTTAAATGTATTTTTATCATATAAGTGCTTCCCTGGTGGCTCAGCTGGTAAAGAGTCCACCCACAACAAAGGAGACTTGGTTCAATCCCTGGGTTGGGAAGATTCCCTGGAGAAGGGAAAGGCTACCCATTCCAGTATTCTGGCCTCTAGAATTCCATGGACTGTATAGTCCAAGGGGTAGCAAAGAGTTGGACATGACTGAGCAATTTTCACTTTCCTTTTTTATCATATACACCCACTGAAGAAGTTCTGTCCAATAGAAATGCAATGCAAAACATATGTAATTTTAAATTATCTAGTAGTCATATTAAAAAAAAGTAACAAGAAAGAGGTAAATTAGATTCAATAATGTTTATTTAACAGAATAGTAAAAAGAACATCAGTTAAACATGTAGTTACTTAAAAATACTAAATAAAAATATTTTACACTCTCCTTTTGGATTCAGTCTTTGAAATCCAGTGACTATCTTACATTTATAGCACATCTCAGTTTGGATGTCAAGTTCTCAGTAGAGATAATTGATCTGCATTGAGATTTTACAAAATTTACAATTGAAATAGCAGATTCACATATCCAAGCTTTTCCAAACTTACATAAATCATTTCCATTAATTGAATCACATAACAGTCTAATTTTTTTTATAATAGTAAAAGATGTTTATCAGTTTTCACACTCATAGCCAGACCACCACACCACCCCCCAGAAAAAAAAGATAGTTGCAATTGGAAGTCATAATGGGAACCAGATTAACCTACCAATATAAAATAATTACATACAATTTGGGGAGTCAAGTAGAGTGATGTAGTAAGTGGAAGTGCATACATGCACATGTTTTCATTATCTCAGCCAGTCTATGTCTTTTGGTTGGTGCATTTAATCCATCTACATTTAAGGTAGTTATGGATACATATGATCCTATTACCATTTTCTTAATTGTTTTGGGTTTATTTTGTATCAATCGTTTTCTTCTCTTGTATTTCCTGCCTAGAGGAATTCCATTAGCATTTGTTGTAAAGCTGGTTTGGTGGTGGTAACTTCTCTTAACTTTTGTTTGTCTGTAAAGTTTTTGATTTTTCCATCAAATCTGAATGAGAGTCTTGCTGGGTAAAGTATTCTTGTTTGTTGGTTCTTCCCTTTCATCACTGTAAATATATCATGCCATTCCCTTCTAGCTTGTAGAGTTTTCTGATGAGAAATCAGCTGATAGCCTGATGGGAGTTCCCTTGTATGTTATTTGTATTTTTCCCTTGTTGCTTTTAATATTTTATCTCTGTCTTTAATTTCTGTCAGTTAAATTACTATGTGTCTCAATGTGTTTCTCCTTGGGTTTATCCTGTCTGTAACTCTCTATGCTTCCTGCACATGGTTGACTATTTTCTTTCATGTTAAGAAAGTTATCATCTATTATCTCTTCAAATATTTTTTTTTCAAATCTTTTCTTTCTTCTCCTCCTGGGACCCCATAATGCAAATGTTGGTGCATTTAATATTGTCCCAGAGGTCTCTTGGTGTGTCTTCATTTCTTTTCACTCTTTCTTCTCTATTCTCTTCTGTGGCAGTGATTTCCACCATTTTATCCTCTAGAAGATTTATCCATTCTTCAGCCTCAGTTATTCTGCTATTGATTCCTTCTAGTATATTGTTCATCTTTGTTTGTTTGTTCTTTAGTTCTTGCAGGTTTTTTGTAAACATTTCTTGCAGCCTCTTCATTGTTTTTCCGAGATTGTGAATCACCTTCACTATCATTATTCTGAATTCTTTTTCTTGGAGGTTGCATATCTCTACTTCGTTTAGCTGTTTTTCTGGGATTTTATCTTATCCCTTCACTTGGTATAGAACTTGCTGCTTTTTTATCCTGATTAGCTTCTGTAATGTGTTGTGTTTTAGCCACTGTGGAGTTATGGTTCTTCTTCCTTATTTTGTTTGCTCTCTGATGGAGAAGGCCAAGAGGCTTCTTTAAGCTTCCTGATGGGAGGGGCTGGGTGGGGAAAACTGGGTCTTGCTCTGGTGGGCAGGGTCTTGCTCAATAAAGCTTTAATCCAACTATCTGCTGATAGGTGGGATTGTGCTCACTCTGTGGTAGTTGTTTGGCCTGGGGTGGCCCAGGCCTAGAGTCTGCTAGTGTTGGCAGTGCCCCCATCCCTGTGGTGAGTCCCTGCTCACCCATGCCTCCTCAGGAGACCCTCCAGCATCAGCAAGTTGCTTTAGTTCAGTCTCCTGTTGGGTCACTGATCCTTTCCTTTGTGTCTTGGTGTGGGCAAGATTTTGCTTTTGCCCCCAGAGACTGGAGTTTCTGTTTCCACTATTCCTGTGGAAGTCCTGTGATCAAATCCTACTGGTCTTCAAGGTTAGATTCCCTATGGATTCCCAGTCCCTTTTGTCAGATCTCCAGGATGGGAAGCCTGACATGGGGTTAAGAACCTTCACACCAGTGGGAAATCCTCTTTAGTATTATTGTTCTCCAGTTTGTAGGTCATCCACCCAGCAGGCATGGAGTTTATTTTATTGTGATTGTTCAATAGCTAGTTAATTTATTGGTGCTCTTGAAGAAGATGAGAATATGCCCTTCTACTCTCTCTCTCTCTCTCTCTTTTTTTTCTGATTGCTGTGGCTAGGACTTCCAAAACTATGTTGAATAAAAATGTTGAAAGTGGGCATCCAAGTCCTGTTCTTGATCTGAGAGAAAATGCTTTCAACTTTTCACTTTTGTATGATGCTAATTGTAGGTTTGCTATATGTGGCATTTATTATGTTGAGGTATCCTATCCTCACTTTCTAGAGAGTTGTCATAAATGAATGTTTAATTTGGTCAAAAGATTTTTTGCATCTGTTAAGATGATCATGTGGTTATTATTCTTCACTGCATTTTTTTGGGATTATACTTATCTCGACTTTTTATTCTGTTCCATTGATCTAGATTTCTGTTTATTTCACTACCATATTATTTTGATGACTGTATCTTTGTAGCATAGCCTGAACTCAGAGAGCCTGACTCCTTCAAATCTGTTTTTCTTTGTCAATATTGGTTTGACTATTTAAAGTATTTCTTATTCTTACATAAATTATAAAAATGTTGTTCTAATTCTGAGAAAATGTCATTGCTACTTTGACAGGGATTGCATTGAATTTGTAGGTTGTAATCATTTTCACAATATTGATTCTGTCCATCCAAGAAAGTGGTATATCTTTCTATCTCTTTATGTCATTTTTAATTCCTTTCATCAGTATCTGATAGGTTTCTGAGTACAGTGGGTTTTTTTTGTTGTTGTTGTTTATTTGTTTGCTTTCTGCCTCCTTAGGTAAATTTATTCCTAGGTATTTTATTCTTTTTTATGCAATGGTAAAGTGATGGTTACCTAATTTTTCCTTCTGATTCTTTGTTGTTAGTGTATAGGAATGCAAGAGCTTTCTGTATATTAATTATATATTGCAGCATTACCAAATTCATTGATGAGCTCTAGCAGTTTTCTGGTAGAATTTTTAAATTTTTCTTTGTATGGTATCAGGTAGTCTGCAAATACTGACAGCTTTACTCTTTTTTATTTTTTCCAATTTGCACTCTTTTTATTTACTTTTATTCTCTAATTGCCGTGGCTAGGACCTCCAAAGCTATGCTGAATGCTTATGACAAGAGTGTATATTGTCACTGTCCTGATCTTAGAAAAAATGCTTTTAGTTATTCACCATTGAGAATTATGTTAGCTGTGGATTTGTCTGATACTACCTATATTATATTAAGGTGTGTTTGTCTATGCCTGTTCTCTGGAGAGTTTTTTTTATCATAAATGGATGCTGAATTTTGTCAAAACCTTTTTTTGCATCTATTGAGATGAGCTGTATGATTTATATTCTTCAGTTGATGAACTGTGTCACATTGATTGATTTGCAGATGTTGAAAAATCTTTGTATTCCTGGGAAAAATCCCCATTGATGATGGTGCATATTCCTTTTAATGCATTGTGGGATTCAATTTGCTAGTATTTTATTGAGGATTTCTGTGTGTATGTTCATTAGTGATATCATCTTATTTTGTTTGTTTGTTTGTGATATATTTAACTAATTTTGGTATCACAGTGATGGTGACCTCATAAATGAGCTTGGGGGAGTTCCTTCATCTGTGATTTTTGGAATAATTTCAAAAGGGTAGGTGTTAAGTATTCCTTAATTGATGTAAATTATCTGTGAAGACATCTTGTACTGGAGTTTTGTTTATTAGAAGATTTTTAATCACAGCTTCAATTTCATAACTTGTGATTAGTATGCTTACATTTCGTATTTCTTCTTGGTTCAGTCTTGAAAGTTTGTATCTCTTAAAATGTACCCTTTTTCTCCAGGTTGTCCACTTTATTGGCATATAGTTGCTCGTAGTATTCTTTCACAGTCCTTTTATTATTATTATTATTTCTGTAGTATCATTTGTAATATCCCTTACTTCATTTATAATTTTGTGTATTTAAATCTTCTCCCTTTTTCTCCTGATAACCTGGCTAAAGTTTTATCATTTTGTTTATCTTCACCAAGTACCAGCTTTTAGTTTCATTGATCTTTGTTTTTTTTTTTTTTTTTTTTGTTATCTAATTCATTTATTTCTCATCTTATCTTTAAGGTTTGTTTCTTTCTACTAATTTTGGGCTTTGGATTTTGTTTGTTCCTCTTTCTTTAGTTGCTTTAACTGTAAGATTAAGCTGTTTATTTCAGATTTTTCTTGTTTTTTTGAAGTAGGATTTGAGTGCTATAAACTTCCCTCTTAGAATTTCTTTTGCTATGTCCAGTAGTTTTTGGATTGTCCTGTTTTCATTGTCATTTTTTCCCTGTATATTTTTAAATTTCCTTTTTAATTTCTCCAACAACACAGTTCAAAACATCAATTCTTCTGTGCTCAGCTTTCTTTATGGTCCAACTCTCACATCTCTACGTGAGTACTGGGAAAAACATATCTTTGACTAGATGGACCTTGTCAGCAAAGTAAAATCTCTGCTTTTTAATATGCTGTTGAGGTTTGTCATAGCTAGTATATTTTAAAAATTGATAACACTATTTATAAAGTAATATGTTAAATTCTATTTATTGTCCATAATTCAGCATAATATTAATGAGCTAAGTTAAAAATCAGATCATAATCAGATTCTCCAGTTATTTTCTTTCCCTAGACACTGTAATTACCAATAAAACCAACCTAACTTTAAATACAAATTAAAACAATATGCCTGAATACAACTATTAAAATATACTTTTTAAAGTGTATCTGCAGTAGGTTAAATTAAATAATTTAAGAATAACAAAGAATTTTTCTTTTCAACCAGAAAAAAAAAAAATCAGATAATAGCTAACACGGGTTGTTTAGAATCACATTGCATTTTAATTATCATTGTCACTACTGTTAGTGGCTATCAAAGAGCTTTCTTTGCTTCTTTAGTTACCTCAAGCCACGTTTATCACATCACTTTCATAAAAGCTAAACTGGTTTTCTTAAGTTTCTATCATCTTCAACAACACAGCCATAATTTAGAATAACTGATTTTTATTACATTGATTTAATATAATAGCATTAAAGTTAAATAAGCTGCCAGTGTTAAAAAGTATAATTTCTAATTGTTTTCTATTAGCTTAAAGTTTATCATTTTTCTGATCGTTCAATGTAAGACTGATGATGATATTGAAAAAAAAATGTTTTTCTCTAAGCAGACAAAGAAGCATAACAATGTAAAGCTGAGATATAAAAATATAAAAGCTAGAAAGGAAATCTTCATAGAAAAAACTGAGACAAACAGTAGGGGTTTAAAGTTTAATTTTAGGTATTGTGAAAGAACCATATGTTCTTATTACCAGCATCTGTTAGTTATGGTGATCAGGTTAAATACTTTTGCAACAAATGAAAATATTTTGAGTTGCTTCTTTTTTAAGTAGGTGGAGGCCATGAAATGAGTTAAATAGAATGCATTTTTGTTTTGCTTTGAAGATCATGGTTAGGGATTCCTAAAACTTGTCATTTATAGCTCATTTCAAAAAATTAGTAATGCTTATAAGCTGCATTTTCTAACCTGTGTGTGTGCTTAGTCACTAAGTCTGATCTGACTCTCTATGACCCCATGAACAGCAGCATTCCAGACTCCCCTATCCAAGGAATTTTCCAGGAATGAATACTGGAGTGAGTTGCCATTTCTTCCTCCAGAGGATCGTCCTGACCAAGGGACTGAACTCATCTCTCCTGCATCTCCTGCATTGGCAGGGAGATTCTTTACCACTGTGCCACCTGGGAAGCCCTAAGGGATGTTAAAAATGCTCTTTTAAAATACATACTTTTAGGAATTCCCTCATGGTCTTGTGGTTAAGACTCTGTTCCCACTGCAGGGGGCATGAGTTTGATCCCAGTTCAGGGAACTGAGATCCTGCATGCAAAAGTCAAAAAGTAATGATGATAAAATAAACTACATACTTTAATTATGAACACGTGATCATTAAAATAATAGGTCCTTTCAAACATTTATCAACATGATTTAGCATAAGTTAATCTGGGATTTCACACAGGTCATTTAAACTACCAAGTATTTATGGCATCATTATTACTACACTGACCATGTAATTAGGAAGTGCATTCATTTCTCTGGGAATTGTGAAAAGTGAAAGTGAAAGTCACTCAGTCATGTCCAACTCTTTGAGAGTCCATGGACTATACTGTCCATGGAATTTTCCAGGCCAGAATACTGTAGTGGATAGCCTGTCCCTTCTCCAGGGGATCATCCCAACCCAGGGATAAAACCCAGGTCTCCAACATTGCAGGACGATCCTTTGACAACTGAATTAGCAGGGAAGCCCTGGTTTACGTTAACAAAGACGCAGCCCCAAAAAGTTTTTCATTGATTTGTGGTACTAATGAATAAAGTAGATCCTATTGAATTCCCTAAATTTGGTGAAAAAAATTCAGGACGTTTGAAAAACTTCTTGAATAGATAAAAATTTCACTGACTGATAGTTTACAAGTGTGCAGAATACACTCAGGTATCTGTGAATAAGTCTTAAAAAGCTTAGAAGATGGTTTAGAGAAATGAAGAGGGAACAAGGTGGTTGAAGAGATTTTCTTGTTTTGCAGATAGTATTATATAATAAACTATGCTTTCTGGTTATGTGAATTATTCTTATGTTCATCACTACCAATTGTGTAGAACCAATTAATATTTGGATCAGATAACAAGGTTCTCAAAATTATATTTTTGGGAAAACTATTATTTTATGGGGATCATAGGACGGAAACCAAGAAAGAGGGGGTATATATATCTATATATCAGTTCAGTTCAGTACAATCACTCAGTCGTGTCCAACTGTTTGTGACCCCATGAATCGCAGCACACCATGCCTCTCTGTCCATCACCAACTCCTGGAGTCTACCAAACTCATTCCCATTGAGTCGGTGATGCCATCCAACCATCTCATCCTCTGTTGTCCCCTTCTCCTCCTGCTCCCAACCTCTCCCAGCATCAGGGTATTTTCCAATGAGTCAACTCTTTGCATGAGGTGGCCAAAGTACTGGAGTTTCAGCTTCAGCATCAGTCCTTCCAATGAACACCCAGGACTGATCTCCTTTAGGATGGACTGGTTGGATCTCCTTGCAGTCCAAGGGACTCTCAAGAGTCTTCTCCAACACCACAGTGGAAAGGCATCAGTTTTTCAGTGCTCAGCTTTCTTCACAGTCCACTCTCACATCCATACATGACTACTGGAATTCCATCACTTCCACTAGCTTTGTTTGTGGTGTTGCTTCCTAAGGCCCACTTGACTTCACATTCCAGGATGTCTGGCTCTAGGTGAGTGATCACATCATTGTGATTATCTGGGTCGTGAAGATCTTTTTTGTGTAGTTCTTCTGTGTATTCTTGCCATGTCTTCTTAATATCTTCTGCTTCTGTTAGGTCCATACCATTTCTGTTCTTTATCGAGCCCATCTTTGTGTGAAATGTTCGCTTGGTATCTAATTTTCTTGAGGAGATCTCTATTCTTTCCCATTCTGTTGTTTTTCTGTTTCTTTGCATTGATCACTGAGGAAGGCTTTCTTATCTCTCCTTGCTATTCTTTGGAACTCTGCATTCAAATGGGTATATCTTTCCTTTTCTCCTTTGCTTTTTGCTGCTCTTCTTTCCACAGCTATTTGTAAGGCCTGAGGACAGACAATCATTTTGCCTTTTTGCATTTCTTTTCCATGGGGATGATCTTGATCCCTGTCTCCCGTACAATGTCACAAACCTCTGTCCATAGTTCATCAGGCTCTCTGTCTATCAGATCTAGTCCCTTAATTCTATTTCTCACTTCCACTCTATAGTCATAAGGGATTTGATTTAGGTCATACCTGAATGGTCTAGTGGTTTTCCCTGTGTGTGTGTATATATACACATATAGCTGATTCGTGCTTCCCTGGCAGCTTTCAGCTGATAAAGAATCTGCCTGCAATGCTGGAGACCCCAGTTCAATTCCTGGATTGGGAAGATCCCCTGGAAGGGTGCATGACAACCCACTCCAGTATTCCTGCCTGGATAATCCCCATGGACAGAAGAGTCTAGCTGACTACAGCCCATGGGGTAACAAAGGGTCAGACATGACTGAGCAACTAAGTACAGTACATCAGATAGCTGATTCGCTTCACTGTGCAGCAGAAGTTAACACAGCATTGTAAAGTAATTATATTTCAGTTAGAAACATTTGCACACTGAGACAAGATGGCAAAGGATAGGATGGGGAGACCACTTTCTCTCCCACAGATTCATCATAAGATTATTTAATTGCTGAGCAATTTCCACAAAACAACTTCTGAACACTGGCGGAGGACACCAGGCATGCAGAAAGGCAGCCCATTCTCTTCAAATTGTGGTAGGACAAAATATAAAAGACAAAAAGAGAGACAAAAGAGTTAAGGACTAGAGCTCTCCTGGGGAGAGAGTCGTGAAGGAGGAGAAGTTTCCACACTGTAGGATGCCCTCTCACAGTGGGGTCTGTGGGGAGTTTGGAGTCTCAGAAGGCAACATAATGGGGGGGGGGCAGAAGGGGGACACAGAATGCATGCTTAACTGCAACTGAAGAAAAGAGAACTTTCCCACAAAAGGCTCTAACATAACAGCCTAATGTGCAACCTGGCCCACTCATAGAACAAAGGATTGAGCTAACTGGCTCCTTACCTGCTCCTCCATGCCCAGAGGCAGAGAGGAAGGCTTGCAACATCCAGAGCCAGAAGGCAAGAGGCTGCTGCAATCTCAGCCCCAGAGAGGGCATCTTCCACCAAACTGTGAGCAGGCTCCTAGCTGCTAATCACATCTTCCTGAGATCCTGGATGGTTGATATCCACCAGGAGGGTCACAGTCTGAGATCAGCTTTCCAGAGGAGATGTGAAGCACACCTGAGACTGTGTTCTCACAGTGCACCTGAGCAACAGCATCCGGTGATTAAGACACACAGCCCACGTGGGCCAGTGTGCTCACCAAGCACCTGATTGCCTGAGCTGCTCAGACCTGGGGAGGACAAAAAACACACCTCATAACCCATAGAGACTGAGCCAGAACTGTGTCTGAGTGTCTCCTTTGGAGGTGTGGGTCAGCAGTAGCCTGGCATAGGGGCAGGGTCTCTGGGTGCAGCAGACCTGGGTATGACATAAGCCCTCTTGGAGGAGGTCACTATTAACCCCACTATAGGACTGTCAGGACTTACACAGGAGTGGGGAAACAGACTCCTGGAGGGCACAAACAAAATATTGTGCACAGCAGGACCCAGGAGAAAGGAGCAGTAACCCCACAAGAAACTGACCCAGACATGCCCATGAGTGTCCAGGAATCTCCAGTGGAGGCATGGCTCAGAGGTGGCCTGCTGCAGGGTCAGGGGCACTGAGTGCAGCACTGCATGCATGGGACATTTTGAGGAGGTTGACATTATCTTCATTACCTCCACCATAGTTTGGCCTCAGGCCAAACAACAGGGAGGGAACACAGCCCTGCCCATCAACACAAAACTCAGTTAAATATTTACTGAGCAAGCTCTGCCCATCAGAACAAGACCCAATTTCCCCCTCAGTCAGTCTCCCACTAGGAAGCTTCCATAAGCCTCTTAACCTTACCCATCAGAGAGTAGACAGAATGAAAATCACAATCACAGAATACCAACCAAACTGATCCCATGGGCCACAGCCTTGTCTAGCTCAATGCAACTATGAGTGATGCCATGTAGGGCCACCCAAGATAAACGGGTAACAGTGGAGAGTTCTGACAAAACATGGTCTGCTGAAGAAGCGAATGGCAAACCCCTTCAGCATTCTTGCCTTGAGAATCACATAAACAGTATGAAAAGGCAAAAAAAGTATGACACTGAAAGATGAACTCCCCAGGTTGGTAGGTGCCCAATATGCTACTGGAGATAAGTGGAGAAATAGCTCCAGGAAGAATGAAGAGAGAAAACTAAAGCAAAAACAACACCCAGTTGTGGGTGTGATTGTCAATAGGAGTACTCCAATACTTTAGAGAGCAATATTGCATAAGAACCTGGAGTTTGGTCCACAGATCAAGGCAAATTGGAAGTGGTCAAGCAGGAGATGGCAAGAATGAACATTGACATTTTAGGAATCAGTGAACTAAAATCGACTGGAATGGGTGAATATAGCTCAGATGACCCTTATATCTACTACTGTGGGCAAGAATCCCTTAGAAGAAATGGAGTAATCCAACTGTCAAAAAAAAAAAAAAAAGTCAGAAATACAGTACTTGGATGCAATCTCAAAAACAACAGAATGATCTCTGTTTCCAAGGCAAACCATTCAATATCACCATTTAATCCAAGTCTATGCCCTGACCAATAATGCTGAAGAAACTGAAGTTGAACACTTCTATGAAGACCTATAAGACATTCTAAAACAAACATCCATAAAAGATGTCCTCCGAGCCCTCTACAGGATGGAGCTGGGTAAACAACTCCTGCTGCTCGGCCTCACCAATGCAATTCTGAACTTGGGTATGTGGGGCTATGCCCCTGTCAGTAATAGACAGACTCCCCTGGTGGGTATCGTCACTCCGTTATGGGGACTTTAACAACAGAAAGGAATTTTCCTCTCTCTCACCAACCATAACCTTTCTTTGCCCTCTGGTGTTGGAAGAAGCCATCAATGGGCCAGGGACATAGGGTTACATTTAACATAGTGTTACATTTAACACCAGCCTTATGGAGATAACAAAGGCTTATACCTCATATATGAGAATTAAAGTGGAAAAGGGCTCTCTTACAAAAGGGGGACAGGCCTCCCGGTGCCTTGAGCAATACTACCAGGTCTGGGATGAATATTTCTGGATGACTCCTGAGAAAGGACATTTGATTGCCCCTGCAACTATTTGCTGGGAACAAAAAGAACAGAAAGTTGGATTTGCAGGCCATCCCCTAGACCCAAAAGAATTGTTATTTGTCCCCTGAACAAAGTAAACAAATCTTGGAAGTTACCTATCACCCTGATCAGTCTGCTCAGTGACCCGGTTCCGACTAGCCTGGAATCCACTGGGTAGCCCCCAATGGGTCCCAGTGACTCTGTGGGCTTAACTTATGGCCATGGTTACCAGTTGGCTGGGTGGGGCGTTGCACATTAGGATTTGCTTTCGCCCATGGCAGAATTAAGCCTAGCCTACACCAGCCTCCAGTAAACCTGCCTTATCTGCATGCAAGATGGACACAATCCGTGTTCCAGTGGTATGACCATCTTGCTGCCTTGTTTGTACCCTCTGTAGGGACAACGGATATCATGGTTAAGGTAGAGGCCTTAACTAATTTCACTAAACAGGCCCTCTTAGACAGTACTAAAGCCATTCAAGCTTTGAACGAAGAACAGATTCAGATGAGGAAGGCAATAATTCAAAATAGGATGGCATTAGACATACTCACAGCAGCCCAAGGAGGGACTTGCACCATAATTAAAGTTGAATGTTGTGTGTACATCCCTGACATGTCTGGAAATGTATCTACTGCCTCGGAGGATGTGCAGAATCAAGTGAAAGCCATGTCTAATGAACTGTTGTTATAGTAATCTTGATCATACTGTTTTGTGGGCCCTGCTTCCTACAATGTCTTGTGAATTTTGTAACCCAGAGGTTGATAGCATTCTCTCATGTGGGTGGCAGGAGGGCTAAGGTACAATATATCTCAATAAATGATGCTCATTATGGAAACTAAGAGCATCAAGAAGGGGGAATGAAGAAGGAATTCATAGAACCTGGACTCCATCTCAGGCCTGTCCGTGCTGATCGTGCACAGCCACTTCTCCAGTGGACTCTGAACTCTGTGCTTAGCACCTGTGGGAATGACAATGGAAGGATAAGAACCCCCTCTGGGCAGGGGAATCTTGAAGAAGAGAAAACGGACACTAATCACCCCTGCCTCCAGACAGTATCTATTAAAATTTAATCACAGGCTTATTGGTTATTAACTGGTTGGAATCTAACTGCGGGCTTATTGCTTATTAACTGTTTGAACACATAACACGTGAATGATGGGGTTATTGTGATTGTATTTACCCTTCCTTTGTAAGCCTCAAGGGATTTGGGGTGGTGGGTTTGGACATGTACACATGAGGTATAAAAGATTTTCACAAATGCTGGTCGGGGCCCTTGGCTAAGAGCAGACTCTGCCTTGGGCCCACCAGTGTAATAAACTGCACTCCACTATCAAAAAAAAAAAAAAAAAAAAAAGATGTCCTCTTCATTATAAGGGACTAGAATGCAAAGGTAGGAAGTCAAGGGCTACCTGGAGTAAGAGGCTAATTTGGCCTTGGAGTACAAAATGAAGCAGGTCCAAGGCTAACAGAGTTTTGCAAGAAAACACACTGGTTATAGCAAATGCCCTTTTCCAACATCACAAAAAAGACTCTACACGTGGACATCATCAAATGGTCTATACTGAAATCAGATTGACTATATTCTTTGTAGCCAAAGATGGAGAAGATCTATAAGATCAGCAAAAACAACACCAGGAGCTTACTGTGACTCAGATTATGAACTTATTATTGCCAAATTGAGAATTAAATTGAAGAAAGTAGGAAAACCACTGAACCATTCATGTATGACCTAAATCAAATCCCTTGCCATTATACAGGAAGGGACAAATAGATTCAAGGGATTAGATCTGATAGAGAGAATGCCTGAAAAACTATGTACAGGGGTTCATGACATTGTACAGGATCAAGAACATCCCCAAGAAAAATAAATGCAAAAGGGCAATATGATTGTCTTACAAGGACTTACAAATAGCTGAGAAAAGAAGAGAAGCCAAGGGCAAAGGAGAAAAGGAAAAGGAAGGATATACCCATTTGAATGCAGAGTTCCAAAGAATAGCAAGGAGAGATAAGAAAGCCTTCCTCAGTGATCAATGCAAAGAAATAGAGGAAGACAATAGAATGGGAAAGACTAGAGAACTCTTTAAGAGAATTAAAGATACCAAGGGAATATTTCATGCAAAGATGAGCACAATAAAGGACAGAAATTGTATGAACCTTACAGAATCATAAGATATTAAGAAGAGGTGTCAAGAATACACAGAAGAACTATACAGAAAAAGATCTTCATGACTCAGATAACCAAGAAGGTGTGATCACTCACCTATAGCCAGACATCCTGGGATGTGAAGTTAACTGGTCCTTAGGAAGAAGCTTCACTAGGAACAAAGCTAGTGGAGATGATGTGTCAGGAAGCATTTAACAAGAGGCTTCCTGTGTGCTGTTTTGGATCTGTCAGGAACGCTCTGGCCCTTATTAATTCCTGAATATTCAGGAATTAAGAGGAGAGGCACACCTTTCCCGGGGCAGAGGAATCCAGGCTTTTCTCATTACGGTGATAAGTACCCTCATCCTTCTTATGAACCATATGGTAAAAGGTGATTTTTTGCAACTCTCTCTTTGATAGAGATCGGCTTATGTTTTGTAAGTATGAAATTTTAATCTTTATCTTTGCTGAAAATAACCACCTTGTAAGACAGTATATATGCACTCACCATGTTGATTAAAACACCTTTGCTCCATCAGAGCCTGGGTCCCCGTATCTTTCTTTCTTTCTATTCTTTCTGTCTTTCTCTCTCCCTCTATCTCTCTATTTCTGGCTAATTCCTTGGAGCACAGAGGCCCGCTGAGCTCACTTTCTTGCCCAGGCTTCCAAGACCCTCTCGAGAAGGCACACTGTGCCTTCACCCACTCGAGAGGGCGCCTGGTGCCTACGTGCAGCAGCGCGAGCCCTAAGAATAGGACTCTATTGGCTTTCTGCGGAAACCAGGGGATATCAGCCTCTTTCTCTCTCTTACTTTCTTATTGTCGACTCCGGACCACCAGGTTCTGGTCCATTAAAGAACAAACAGTGATGGAATTCCAGTTGAGCTATTTCAAATACTAAAGATGATGTTTTGAAAGTGCTTCACTCAATATGCCAGCAAATCTGGAAAATTCAACAGTGGCCACAGGGCTGGAGGTCAGTTTTCATTCCATTCCCAAAGAAAGGCAATGCCAAAAAATATTCAAACTACCGCATACTTGCACTCATCTCACACGTGAGTAAAGTAATGCTCAAAATTCAAGAGAGTTCCAGAAAAATATCTACTTTTCCTTTATTGACTGTACCAAAGCCTTTGACTGCGTGCATCACAACAAACTGTGAAAAACTCTTCAACTGATTAACAAGGTACCATTTGCCAAACTGTAGTTCACTGTTTTTAAATTGTAAGTTTCTTTTTTTAAAAATTTCTTATTTCTCTTATTCAGTCTAATATATAATTATTTAAAGTTGATTTGCAAATACATGAATGGCTGAATGGTTTCCCTTTTCTGCTTCTGAGAATAGAATTTGCTTCTATGTGCTTTATGGTTTGTATATACTTAAAAGCACATTTGGGGTTTATATTTAGGGATTTTCACACACTCCAGAAGAAATTTAGAGTTCATCTAAACAATTTACAGTCGTCTAGTAGGCAAAGTAAATTGCAGGTTTAGGTAGATGGTACAAAATTTAATCAAACATTACTTTCTCATGTTTCAGTCTGTTAACAATTTGCTAAAGATTTTGTAAGGCTTCTTCAAGAGGAAGAAGGTATTTATTGAATGCAGTTGGAGTTAAATGCAGTTAGATGAGCTCTGATTTATAATGTTGCCAAATTCTCTTCCATTATCTAAAAAAGAAATGCCCCAATGATGAAAGGAGAGTCCTGAATTAACTTTTATGTTACCTAAAGCACATTTACTAGTCTCAGCCTATTCAATAATATGTAGGGAGCTCTATCATTTCTACTTTTCACTACTTGGTCCTAAACTAAATAGCAAGTAAACAATTTGGTCCATAGTTTTCCAGCATCTCATTGGCATTACCAAATTAAGCTTTCATTGCTTAAGTGTACTTAGACCTGTTTGATGGCACCTTAGAATATGGCTGTTTCTTATTACAACATTCAGTGTCTCAGAAGAGAATAGTTATTATTTAAACTATTTATATGAAGTCTGTAGATTTTTAATTTTAGAAAGATTCAGTTCAGTTCAGTTCAGTTCAGTCGCTCAGTCATGTCTGACTCTTTGCAACCCCATGAATCACAGCACGCCAGGCCACCTGTCCATCACCAACTCCCAGAGTTTACTCAAACTCATGTCCATTGAGTCGGTGATGCCATCCAGACATCTCATCCTTTGTCGTCCCCTTCTCTTCCTGCCTCCAATCCCTCCCAGCATCAGGGTATTTTCCAGTGAGTCAACTCTTCACAAGAGGTGGCCAAAGTATTGGAGTTTCAGCTTCAGCATCAGTCCTTCCAATGAACACCCAGGACTGATCTCCTTTAGGATGGACTGGTTGAATCTCCTTGCAGTTCATGGGACTCTCAAGAGTCTTTTCCAACATCACAGTTCAAAACCATCAATTCTTTGGCGCTCAGCTTTCTTTATAGTCCAACTCTCACATCCATACATGATCACTGGTAAAACCATAGCCTTGACCAGTGGACCTTTGTTGACAAAGTAATGTCTCTGTTTTTTAATATGCTGTCTAGTTTGGTCATAACTTTCCTTCCAAGGAATAAGTGTCTTTTAATTTCATAGCTGCAGTCACCATCTGCAGTGATCTTGGAGCCCAAAAAAATAAAGTCTGACACTATTTCCACTGTTTCCCCATCTATTTCCCATGAAGTGATGGGGCCAGATGCCATGATCTTAGTTTTCTGAATGTTGAGCTTCAAGCCAACTTTTTCACTCTCATCTTTCAGTTTCATCAAGAGGTTTTTTAGTTCCTCTTCACTTTCTGCCATAAGGGTGGTGTCATCTGCATATCTGAGAGTATTGATATTGTCTTAGCAGTCTTGATTCCAGCTTGTGCTTCCTCCAGCCCAGCGTTTCTCATGATGTACTCTGCATATAAGTTAAATAAGCAGGGTGACAATATACAGCCTTGATGTACTCCTTTTCCTATTTGGAACCAGTCTGTTGGTCCATGTCCAGTTCTAATTGTTGCTTCCTGACCTGCATACAGGTTTCTCAAGAGGCAGGTCAGGTGGTCTGGTATTCTCATCTCTTTCAGAATTTTCCACAGTTTATTGTGATCCACACAGTCAAAGGCTTAATCTTATAAAGATTAATGAAGATCAATTCTGCCATCATATTTTTAAAAGATGTCTTGATAGATGGAATATATTAAAAAAAATTATGATATGGAACTGATCTGTAGTAATATTCATTCTATTGTAGGAACTCATCTTGCTAGAAAGCCCCTTATTAAAGAAATCATATATTTGAGGGCATCACTCTAACTATATGTTTTTTATATTAAATTTATTCAATATCTATTTTTCAACTAGCTAGATGAAACTTTGTCTTCCAATATTTAACATGCATATTGTATACACTGCTGTGTGCAACTTAAATCTTTCAGTTCTGCTTTACATGATTAACATTTCACCGAGCTTAATCTGTATTTTTTATTTTAACCTATTGGAATATTCTGGTATTCATGCTTTGAATGATGAAACAACAGCCTCAACTCTGAGAAGATGATTTTGTTACGGTCTTACTAGCACAACTGATCCATATGCTGTCAATTTCTTGCACTTTATAATTCACTTGTATATGTGTATGTTTGTGTTTCGTTCACACTTAGGCTCCTGCAAAAAGCTTTTGTTTACTTTCAAACAGAAAAATAAATACAGGCAGTTTATTCATTTGATCCTTCATGTAGAGGGTTCAGAAGGTGAATAGAATAAGTACCTACAGGTTTGTTTCTGAAAACTTTCCACAACTGTATTGAAAGCTGCTGCTGCTGCTAATTTGCTCAGTAGTGTCCGACTCTTTGCGACCCCATGAACTGTAACCTACCAGGCTCCTCTCTGTCTTGGGATTTTCCAGGCAAGAGTACTGGAGTGGGTTACCATTGCCTTCTCCACTGTATTGAATGAAACCGTGTAAAAATAAACATAAAGCAGTGTGATATTTTTGTGGAGTGAGAGGATATAATGACCCTGCCTTATGTTACATATGAATTTTTTTGGATAAAATTTCAACATAGCTGGAAAATCTGCTTGTTCTTACTTCAATACTTTGTCTCTTGTTTCTCAAGCACTGTATACTATTGTTTTATAACTGTTGCCCCCAATTTTTTTTTTTTTTTTTTTTTTTTTTGCAATTTTAAGCAAGAATTAACCTAAGTAATCAGAGTTTTAATTTAATTTCTAATACCCACCTTATGGAAATCACAAGAGAAAAGGGCCCATATTGCCTATGGTAAACTTGGGCTATTCTTAGAATTTTTTTTGTTTGTTTGTTTTTAATTTCCTTAATTCTCTGTATCAGCTACATTCTCTCAAATCTAGTTGCTGGTTCCTTTGAGAATATGAAACATGCTATCAAGCTATATCCTTACAAAAGGTACTTAATAATTTCTCACTAACTGGAAAAACAATGCATAGTCTTATAATTCCTGATGATAATGATCATTTGTTACTTTTAAGGCACTAAAAAGATTTCTGATTCCATCTTGTTAGGTAGAAAGTTAGTTGTGAGCAAGGGAGGGATGACCTAACCAAAAAGGATGCAAGCTGATCTCTAAACTCCACTCCAACACACTCCAGTGTGGGGCAGAAATGCTCACAGATAAGCTACAAAATAGCAACAGGCTTTCACACAGTGGATACAAACCAACCACAGGGGCTTCCCCAACTTGTATATTTGTACTCTTGATGCATATCTCTGTCCTCAAGTGACCTTAAGTAGCCAGGAGTCTATTGTTGTTGCTTTGTTGTTTAGTCGCCAAGTCACATCTGATTCTTTGAGACCCCATGGACTGCAGCAAACCAGGCTCCCCTAGTCCTCCACTATTAAGGGTTCATAAATATTCTATACATACATGTGTTTGATTACAATGGACTGAATTATGGGAAAGACATGCACCACGGATCCTGTCATTATGTAACTTATAAATGTCAATCAAAACTGTCAGAACATGCCCCCCTAAGTGAAAATGTAAAAGTCCTATCTTTAACCCCCCCATCCCATCCCACCCCCTCCCCCCTACACACCTGACATTTTTGTACCAGTGCCTCTCTTGGTTTGAACCACTTCTGGAGAACCCTGTGGTGTTCTTTCTGTTCTTTCCTTAATAAACTTGTTTTTAGCTATGAGTAAGACCCCCAATTCTTCTTTGTGTCCTTGCCAAGAACTAGCCCACAAGGGAAGGTCTTCTTTGACCCTCCCCTACCTGGTAGCATTCTGAACCAGCAACATGTTCAGATGTTTGTGTATCATTATCAAGGAGGATTTTGTGAGTATAAGATAATATACCTTTTTCATAGATTGGAAAATTTATCAGTCCCTGAATATGCATGCATGCAACACCTACAATTTGTAAGGTAACATACCAGTGTCAAGATAAAAAAAAAATAAATAAATAAACAATATTTAATGGAAATATGTTTATCACTAGTCACTATGGAAATGAAAATTAAAGCCACAATGAGATATCATTATATACCCATATATGCATCAAATGGTTATTTAAAAAAATAATAAAAGTGTTATATCACAATTCTTTTGGGCTTAAAGTCTCTATGCTGCAGAAAGCTAAAATCAAGGCTCAAGGAGGCACCTGACCTTCAAAAACTTCTCAAACTGCATCAGAGTCATTCAGACCAGCAAGTGGAATTCAGACCAGCCTTAGGAGTCCAAAAAGACTACTTTAATTTGAGAAAAAATTTAGGCATTTTTAACTGATGAAACATCAGTTTTCTTTCAGACATAAATATAATTGGAGTTACTAACAAAATTGAGGTTTTAAAAATTATTTTAAATTTAGCTAATTTATTTAAAATTGAAATTTTAAATTATGTGCAAGAAAATAACAAAGTTATCACAAAATAATGAAAATGTACATTTACCACAGATTTATGAAAATAATAGTAAGATGTCTGTAGTAGAAATTCTTCATAGACTTGTTATACATTAAGGATTATTATTTTGTGATCATGCATCTTATACTTCAATTTTAGCTTATGAATATCTTAATTTTACCCTATTTTGAGAATGATTTCTTTGTAAACTTTTTTGTTTAATTCATAGTGCCATACCAAATTTCAAGTCAATGTGATAGGTCCCTAACTTTTCATTCCTTTTCACCAACACAATCACGTTGTAAATATGAGCATATAATAAATAGAATGGTGTTCTTTAGCACCATCTAGCTTACTTTTTGAGTAATTCACAGCAATACAATGCTTTTATAAGAACTGGATAGTAATTTTAAACAGTATTGCTATCAAGGTGTATGAAGATAGATTAAAATGGCTAAAAATACTAATGTCATTAAAAATTACTAATGAACACTGTTGTTTTCTCATAGCATTAAGGGATTCACTTTTCTGGCTGCCACATCTTCAGAAATCATTTTCTTTGTGCTAATTGCCAGAAATGCTTCACTTAAAACAATGGGAACATTTTTAGTTAATTATCCTTCAGTTACTAATAATGTTTAGAATGAGCATACTTTTTATCAATTAAGAATGAGAGCAGGTTATAAAAATAATATTCTAATGCTCACTATCTTTTTTCATCAAATGCAAGTTGTTAACATTGCTCTGATAGAAACAGACAAGTTATATATAAAGTAAGGAAGCAAAATTCATTATGTTAACCTATACCTAGTTGATAAACACAATTAATCATAGGAAAATAACATCTATTGTTTAACAAATACTTTCTAAAAGAAAATATTTTATCAGTTTCTGATTGGGATACCCTAGATTATTCTGATATTTTCTAGTAGTTATTTCCTCCTCTAGGGGATCTTCCCAACCCAGGTTTGGAACCCAAACCTGAGACTCCTATATTGACAGGCAGATTCTTTAGCACTGAGCCACCTGAGAAGATGTCATTTCCTATTTAAATTTACCTATTCTGCTTGAGGTTGGTACTCTTCATTTTATTTTACAATAGCTTCATATTACTATAAAATGTATGACAGTCTCCAGCCCAGCAAATCTATTTAGGAGAGAAATTGAACTCAGATAAGTGTAAAATATTCACTAGTGCAACGTTTTGATTAGAATATTCAATGAATATTAGCTGAGAAAAATGGTAAAGCAATAATGATTTTGAAATCAACTAAGGTTTTAAGAAGCTAATAATATTGTTAATCAAACAAATGTTAAAATAATTTGATTCACTATATTTATGAGTATATAATTTGTTTACTTTAGGTGAATTCAATAGAATATAAAGAATGATTCATCAATATTAGACAATGCATAGTATTTTATTAAAATAAGTACACCTTTTCAATTTTCCTCTTGAAAAAAAAGCATATTTCAGATATGGCTAGCTTGAGTTGAAACTTAGAATGAAATACAATGACATTAGTCTGGTTATTAAAACTACATACAATTTTAAGGTATTAGAATAACTAACCTTTCTACCCATTCATTGATTTAACAAATATTTATGGAATTAACATCATTTGCCAGTCACTGTTCTAAATGATCAGAGAGTATTGGTACTCAGTGCTATTAAAGTCTCTGATTTTTGAACTGTGGTGTTGGAGAAGATTCTGGAGAGTCCCTTGGATTATAAGGAGATTCAACCAGTCCATCATTGGAAGGACTGATGTTGAAGTTGAAACTCCAATACTTTGGCCACATGATGCGAAGAACTGACTCATTTGAGAAGACCCTGGTACTGGGAAAGATTGAGGGCAGGAGAAGAAGGGGATGACAGAAGATGAGATGGTTGGATGGCATCACTGACTCAATGGACATGGGCTTGGGTGGACTCCGCGAGCTGGTGGTGGGCAGGGAGGTCTGGCAAGTTGGTGTTCATGAATCACAAAGAGTCGGACATGACTAAGCGACTGAACTGAACTGATCCTAAAGAAGTTCTATGCTGATAGAGAGATACAAACTGTCTGAGTGTGTGTGTGTAAGAGAGAGATGTGAGATAGGGTGAAGTATGTAAGGAATTAAGGTAAGTGATGTGATAGTGATGTGTGTATTTCCTTAGGCTAGACGAGCAAAAGGGTGATATTCAAGAGAAATTTGAAGGTCAGGGAATTCACCATAGAAAGAAGAGAAGGAAGAATATTCCAGGAAATCAAATCACCTATTTCAAAGATTCTTAAGTGGTTAAGAGATTATCATATGTGAAAAACTAAAACTATATGTGAGTTTAACACAGCAAGAAAGATGGAGTAATGAGCTGTAGGACTGGGGCCAGACCACCTTAAGGCTTTCATAAGTTAGGGGAAGAGGCTTCAATCTTTCCCCTCTTCACAATGTGGTTGCTTGCCTTCCTTCCTACCTTTTTGCCCTTTTTCCTTATTACAGCAATCTCAGTGAGAGTTGACAGTGGCGTTTGTTAGGGAGGCAGTAAGGTACACGTAAGAACACAGGCGAAGTCCATATATGTTTAGAGGTAGCATAAAAGGAATTTTCTGATGGAATCAAGTGTGAAGAATGTAGCTGTGAGGGAGAAATATCAAAGGAAATACAATTATTTTAGATTTGACAACTGGGTGTTAGTGTTGTTTTCAGCAATTGGATACTAGTGTTACCTTTCACAAATTGAAAGAGTGATTGATATGCAGTTTAAGCGACAGCAGAAGTAAGATTTTTATTTTGGGATTTTTTTTTTAGCTTTGAGATGTTTGTCTTGTTGAGGCATCAAGTAAATATTGATATGAGTTTAGTGTTTGGACTAGAAGTCAAGGCAGGAAATATAACTTCTAAAATCATCTGTGCATTAATAGATTTTTTTCCTAGAAATATATAACTTAATTAAAATAGTTTCAATTACTGATTTTATTTAATTTATTTTTTTTTTTTGTGGGAGTATAAATTTAATTTCTCTAGGATAAATGCCCAGGAGTGCAAATGTATGACAGTTGTATGTTTAGTTTTATAAGAAACTGCCAAAATGTTTTTGAGTGACCACACCACTTTGCATTCCCACCAGCAGTATATGAATGATATCGTTTCTCTACTAACATTTAGTGCTGTCCCTATTTTTTGTCACTGTAACAGGTATGTAGTGATATCTGTGGTTTAATTTGCATTTTCTTAATGCCTAATGATGTTGGCAATTACTGGTTTTATAAGAATGAGAAAGAAAATGAATCTTTTTCTTTTATATTTTCATTAAAAAAACAAAACAAAATAAAACATATTGACCATAGGACACTTTAAAGTGAAGAAAAAAAGCAATAGTGCCAAACACAAATGAACATAACAGTTAGGACTTTAATGTACATGTATCTATTTTTAGATTTCCTATGTAAAAAAATCCTAAAGGTGAGAATGTTCCCTGGAAAAACCTTAAACATCACTAAACAATTTTTGTTTAATCAGGAAGTTTTTCTTTTTTTATTTCTTTAACAGTAGTTCTATTTACTAGAACAATATGTCTGTTAAGGATCATGTCCTTACCTCATTCATCTTTTCCAAAATTTCTATCTCCATAACTATTTTCTTTACAGGACTTTGGACTCAATAGCATGGTATATTATAGAAACTGATATGAATATAGCTAGAATGGTTACTGTATAGCTAGATACAGTGTATACAAAAACATCATACAGAGCAAAATACCCCAATCTGCTATGTCTCCCCAAAACTTTAGCATTTTCTCTTCTGTTTTGAAGGATATAGCTACTTCTCTGTACTTAATTTAATTTACAATATTTTGCTGATAACCAGGATTCCATATTTTCCCACATTATCCTCTTAGCATCTGTTTTTTTCATTCCTCGATCATTGCCTATAAGATTAAAAAGTCTTTATTCTGGAGCAAAGCCTTGTTTTTATCCCATGTTCTGCCAACCTGGAACAGATCCAGAATCTTATCTCATATTTATACAGATTGCCAAATCCTATTCCCTTAATTGTCTCAGCTGGGGAGCCAAGAGCACATAAAACAACTGGTGGCAAGTGTGTATACAGCAAATAGGTAGACCAGGTTCTCCTGCAAAATGCAATGCTGTATTAAGAATCTTTACAGTTAGGGGCTCTTTCCTTTGGAGGAAACCAACCCAGTCGTTTCTGTTAAAACTCATTTTCTATACACAACCACTTTCCAGATGGTAGCCTCTGACACCACAAAGTGCCCAAGGCAGAGAGTTGTGGCTGTAAGATGTACACGTGAATGTAATAGAGTAAGAAAATTTTTTTTTATTAGCAACTGAAAAAGCACTTAGGAAATGGAAACTTTTTGACTGTTTTTCACACTCTGTGGCAATGCTGTGCCTTGCAATTAGTACAAAACCTGAAATTTTATTTTGCTCATTTGTACATGTGTTAAAGTTCTATTTCAGGGCTTCATTGTTTTTCTATGAAAGTGTAACACACTTTTAAGACAAAAATTATACAAAGTTATGCATATTTTGTTTATAATATCTTTTATTGTGAGAATATTTTGATTTCTAGACCTAAGACTTTAGATCACTATAAAGTTTAATTCTAGCAGAAAGCCCTTATCTCATGTCTATTATCTTTGTTCTCATTTTTCAGCCTTAAAGAATGAATGATCACACTTACTGTGCACCTATAAGGTTTTTTTTTTCTCATGCCTCAATTCCATCCTTATGCGTTTCCTATTATTTCAAAGTTAGACCCAAACTTGGTTGAGTCATATGGATATAGTAAAAGGAGATTGAAATTAACAACTTAGTGTCATTAATTCCATATTTGGAATCAAGATAATAATCACAAGACTTTTTTTTCTTGATTAGGTAATGTCTTGCTTGTATTATTTTAAAATAAAATTAAATCCCAAAGTTAAATGTTGTAGATTGGTAATTTGATACACGCTGCTGCTGCAGCTAAGTCGCTTCAGTCGTATCCAACTCTGTGCGACCCCATAGACAGCAGCCACCAGGTTCCCCTGTCCCTGGGATTCTCCAGGCAAGAACCTGGAGTGGGTTGCCATTTCCTTCTCCAATACATGAAAGTGAAAAGTGAAAGTGATGTCGCTCAGTGATGTCCGACTTTTAGCGACCCCATGGACTGCAGCCTACCAGGCTCCTCTGGCAATGGGATTCTCCAGGCAAGAGTACTGGAGTGGGTCGCCAGTGCCTTCTTCGAATTTGATACATAAAACGTTATATAATCATTTTTATTTATTTTTGTTTCTCTCTCATTCAAAAGAGAATGTATTAAAGTGAGTAGAATGTGTAAGTTTTCAAGGAATTCAGAATAACTACACTGGGAAACTAAATGTTAATAGTGATCTTCTGGTGCATAATAGAACATTTTATGATAGCATGATTTTATGTTTTTAGAGTATTGGAGTGAGGTTAAACTTCACTACTTTAGATAGAAGATTAGTCAGTTTGTAATATAAGTAATTTGACAATTTGTTTGCACATAGCAATGCCATTTATTCATTCATTAAATATATCATTGGTCTACTGTGTGCCAAACCCTGCTGATACTGCAAGGGTACAGTGCTAAGCCAACTAACAAACAGGTACAAACTTTAAAATATGGCCAATATAGCATAAATTAAAAGTGAAATGAAACAGCTGAAAACTTAAAAATGCAAAATAAAGCTGCCTAAGCTCACTTTCACATAATGTGCATAATGAGGAAACAAGAGAACTAATTTTATAACTTGCTAAGAAACTGACATTGAGAAAAGAGAAGAAAATTTACCAATACAGAGTAAAATAAATAGAAAAATGACTATAGGCATGCTCCTCCTATTCTTAATGACTAACTTTGAATTGTATAGAACATACACCTCCATCAATTTGCCTTTCTTCAGAGATATTTTTGAGGAGGATTCTGCTAGCCTCTTCTTGTGAAAATTAGTTACAAAGTTGGATTTGCCAGAATGGCATTCTTGGATCTTTTTTTTAAAAAATAAATCCCTTTAAGATGATAAAGAAATATACAATATATACCAACAAAAACTTATTTTCAAATCAAATAATAAAGTGTTTTATGTATATTTTATATCCCTACTTAATAATAAAATAATTTGTATTTTCATCAGATGACATTACAACACCAGCCAAAATTTTTCAATTTCTCTTGTGACATCAGTCCATTACATACACTACACATTGGAGAAATAATACAGAAAAGAGAAAAATTAATATTATAAGTTTGTGATAGTTCTAGCTAATTGAAACCAGGTAGATTGTTTCTTACATGTATTTCTCAGAGAAAACAGGTGGATTTTTTGATATTTATTCATTTCTGCCCGACAAAATACACTTAAATATAAATACTGAAGGATATTATGAAATTTGGCACAGATGAAAAAGAATAAACTTGTTAGAGTGTGTATATATAAGCCCTCGTTTATGAGAAATTATAGATATTTTGTTAAAAGAAAATATTATATATGTATTTAAATTCAGAATATTCATAAATACAATATACACTATAATTATTTTAACTAAACATTAACTTTGTAAGAAATGATTTTGAAATAAATTTAGCATTAAAAAACATAAATTGTGATTGTGGGGCTTACTATGCCACAAAAAGCTCTCCTTCAAGTGAAGGAATAAAATAATTCTATGCTTTAAACATTCTTTCAGCATGTATCAGCATGTCTTTGTCACTTTATTTTGAGTCAGCTCTTTGCATCAGGTGGTCAAAGTATTAGAGTTTCAGCTTCAGCATCAGTCCTTCTAATGAACACCCAGGACTAACCTGCTTTAGGATGGACTGGTTGGATTTCCTTGCAGTCCAAGGGGCTCTCAAGAGTCTTCTCCAATCCCACAGTTCAAAAGCATCAATTTTTCGGCACTCAGCTTTCTTTATAGTCCAACTCTCACATTCATACATCACTACTAGAAAAACCATAGCCTTGACTAGATGGACCTCTATGGACAAAGTAATATCTCTGTTTTTTAATATGCTCCCTAGGTTGGTCATAACTTTCATTCCAAGGAGTGTCTTTTAATTTCATGGCAGCAATCACCATCTGTAGTGATTTTAGAGCCCCCCAAAATAAAGTCAGTCAATGTTTCCCCATCCATTTGCCATGAAGTGACTGAACCAGTTTTCTGAATGTTGAGATTTAAGCCATTTTTTTTTTTTTTTTTCATTCTCCTCTTTCACTTTCAAGAGGCTCTTTGGTTCTTCTTCACTTTCTGCTATGAGGGTGGTGTCATCTGCATATCTGAGGTTATTGATTTTTATCCCAGCAATCTTGATTCTAGCTTGTGCTTCCTCCAACCCAGTATTTCTTATGATGTAGTCTGCATATAAATTAAATAAACAGGGTGTCAATATAGAGCCTTGACATATTCCTTTTCCTATTTGGAACCAGTCTATTGGTCCATGTCCAGTTCTAACTGTTGCTTCCTGACTTGCATACAGGTTTCTCAAGAGGCAAGTTAGGTGATCTGGTATTCCCATCTCCTTCAGAATTTTCCACTATTTATTGTGACTCACACAGTCAAAGGCTTTGACATAGTCAGTAAAGCAGAAATAGATTTCTTTTTTTAAACACTCTTCCTTTTCAATGATCCAACAGATGTTGGCAATTTGATCTCTGACAGAATGTGGTCCACTGGAGAATGGAATAGCAAGCCATTTCAGTATTCTTGCCTTGAGAGCCCCATAAACAGTATGAAAAGGCAAAAAGATAGGATACAGAGAGATGAACTCCCCAGGTCAGTAGGTGCCCAATATGCTACTGGAGATCAGTGCAGATATAACTCCAGAAAGAATGAAGGGATGGAGCCAAAGCAAAAACAACATGCAGTTGTGGATATGACAGGTGATAGAAGCAAGGTCCAGTGCTGTAAAGAGCAATATTGCATAGGAACCTGGAATGTTAGATCCATGAATCAAGAAAATTGGAAGTGGTCAAACAGGAGATGGCAAGAGTGAACATCAACATTCTAGGAATCAGCAAACTAAGATGGACTGGAATGGGTGAATATAATTCAGATGATCATTATATCTACTATTGAGGGCAAGAACCCCTTACAAGAAATGGAGTAGCCATCATGGTCAAAAATAAGAGTCTGAACTGCAGTACTTGGACGCATTCTCAAAAATGACAGAATGATCTCTGTTTGTTTCCAAGACAAACCATTCAATATCACAGTAATCCAAGTCTATGCCCCGATCAGTAATGCTGAAGAAGCTGAAGTTGAATGGTGCTATGAAGATCTACAAGACCTTCCAGAACTAACACCTCAAAAAGATGTCCTTTTAATTATAGGGGATTGGCATGCAAATTCATTATAGGGGACGTCCCTTCCTTGATGTAGGAAGTCAAGAAACACCTGGAGTAACCAGACAATTTGGCCTTGGAGTACAGAATAAAGCAGGGCAAAGTCTATTAGAGCTCTGCCAAGAGAATGCACTGGTCATAGCAAACACCCTCTTGCAACAACACAAAAGAAGACTCTACACATGGACATCACCAGGTGGTCAATACCGAAATCAGATTGATTATATTCTTTGCAGCCAAAGATGGAGAAGCTCAATACAGTCAGCAAAAACAAGACCAGGTGCTGACTGTGGCTCAGATCATGAACCCCTTATTGCCAAATTCAGACTTAAATTGAAGAAAGTGGGGGAAAACCACTAGACCATTCAGGTATGACCTAAATCAAATCCCTTATGGTTATAGAGTGGAAGTGAGAAATAGATTTAAGGGACTAGATCTGAAGACAGAGTGCCTGATGAACTATGGATGGAGGTTCATGACATTGTACAGGAGACAGGAATTAAGACCATCCACAAGAAAAGTAAATGCAAAAAAGCAAAATGGCTGTTTGAGGAGCCCTTACAAATAGCTGTGTAAAGAAGAGAAGTGAAAAGCAAAGGAGAAAAGGAAAGATACACCCATTTGAATGCAGAGCTCCAAAGAATAGCCAGGAGAGATTTAAAAAGCCTTTTTCAGTGATCAGTGCAAAGAAATAGAGGAAAACAATAGAATGGGAAAGACTAGAGATCTCTTCAAGAAAATTAGAGATAGCAAGGGAACACTTCACGCAAAGATGGGCTCAATAAAGGACAGAAATGGTATGGACCTAACAAAAGCAGAAGATATTAAGAAGAGGTGGCAAGAAGACACAGAAGAACTGTACAAAAAATATCTTCATGACCCACATAATCATGATGGTGTGATCAGTCACACTCACCTAGAGCCAGACATCCTGGAATATGAAGTCAAATGGGCCTTAGGAAGCATCACTATGAAGAAAGTTAGTGGAGGTGATGGAATTCCAGTTGAACTATTTCAAATCCTAAAAGGTGATGATTTGAAAGTGCTGCACTCAATATGTCAGCAAATTTGGAAAACTCAGCAGTGGCCGCAGGACTGGAAATGGTCAGTTTTCATTACAATCCCAAAGAAAGGCAATACCAAAGAATGCTCGAACTACTGCACAACTACACTCATCTCACATACTAGTAAAGTTTCTCTTTAATAGTCTGATAATATGACACATGCAATATGGTTTATTATATTGATACAGTGTAACTTGAAAGCAAAAATGAAACAACCAATACAACGAATAAATTAATATAGACTTTCAAGAAATTAATAACAATGGTTTCCACATTTAAAATGCTGACAAATCATGAAAAGTTTTTCTATACAACTGTGTTAAAATTTGTCAGTTTAAAATCAGCCACATTTTGGTAAATCCAAAAATAATTTGCCTATGAAAATGAAGTACATTTTTTCTAGTACTGATTAATATATTATGGTACAAAACTCACAGATGCATTTTTTTACACTTTGAGTTTCCTAAGAAGGGTGCTGTAGAATTGTATGACTTTAAAAAAAAAAATCCATTGGATGTATATTGAAATCCTACCCTATCAGTCCCTTAATGAACTGCTATCAACACAATAATAGACAAAACAATATTTGATGAGCTCAATTTTGTCAATTTAGAGATCACAATAACCAGTTTTATTAGTTTATAGAGAAACAAACCAACAGTCAGCAAGATTAGTGTCACAGACAAACTCACAGAGCACACAAAGTTTGCAACAAGAATAGGAAAATCACAAAAAAAATTATGACAATGTGAGGAGAAGTGTTACCTAATTGGTCTATTGGACCCTTGCTGGGATTCTAATCTGAGTCAAGACCCCTTGTCTCAACCAGGGAGTTTCTTTTTCCTGTCAGATTGTCACAGAATGAATAGAATGAATGCTGAGACTGGAACAGCACTAGCTTCATTCAATGACCAAAGAATAGAGAAGAGGAGTTTAGTTCACAAATAAAATCAACTTCTCAACCCAAACTAGGTGAAGACACCAAATATATGGTAGGGCTGTGGTACTAAGGAGGAATTGGGAAAAAGTAAGAGGAATATTCATGAATTGTGTTAGAACAGCAGTGTGATTTGGGCCTGAAACTGATGCAGTTCTCCTTATTAGTCATTTTATGGACTTTCCCAGTCATTGTCATGGCAATCATCAACTGTCATGGTGCTGGTGGGTGTCATTTAGCGTACTAATGAATTACAATGAGCTCAAGGTCTCCAAGATTCAAATATTTGTTCATCTTTGGGATACTTGATTTCAACCAATTTTTTTTTTTTAATAAAATAAAAATATTTAATTTATTTTACTTGGTTGAACCAGATCTCAAAAGCGGCTAGAGGGATTTTCTATCTTCCTTGCAGCATGCAGGATCTTTTAGTCATAGCATACACCTCTTGACTGTGGTAGGTGAGATCTAGTTCCCTGACCAGGGATGTGAATCTGAGCCCCCTTCACTGGGAGCACGAAGTCATAGCCATGGAACCACCAGGGAACACCTTAACCATTTTTTGTTTTTATTCCTTTGCAAGCTTCCTCCTGAAACTTAGATGAGATTAATTGGTTTCTATCAAAGAAGGGTCAGAGGTATGATTCTGGGGCAACAGTCTTAATAAAATGAGGGTGTTGCAGTAAGGGAAGGGTGCGATTAATGAAATTTAAAAAGAAAGGACACTGTTAAAGGTCATCTGGCAATAGTTGTGGTCTTTAGTGGAGAGGCTTTGCTGGTACAAAGTGAAATGAAAAAAAAAAAAATCATAACACAACCTCTCATTCATCTCTCTCTTTGGTCTCCTGCTGGACTTCCAGTATAACATGTGGTCTTAGACCAAAGCAAAAAGGCTATAGAGCTAAATAAATACATGGAACCACCCACCATCCTGAGGCCCTAAACAGTGTATAGCAGTATGAAGAGTGGATTTGGATAGGCAAGTGAATAATATCCCATGTCTTCAACACTTTTTATCATCAACATCTCCTTCTTTACTTTACTTAGGTGAAACATTGCATTCTCCAAATGGTTTTTAATCCTCTATTGTACAATCATATTCTTACTACCAACATGAAACCTGAAATATCAACTTTTCAAGGTTCTTTATATAAGGTAGTTGGAGGGAGGTTAGTAAAATGAAATAATGTATTGGGATAAAGCATTTTGGATTAGTCCTCTTTTTATGTTTAGTCATTAGACTTCATATCATAATATCCACCTTCTTCCCTTTCCATGTTCTCTTTAATTTCTGCTGGATGGGGTCTTTCACTTAGTGGAGAAACCCAAATCTTCACTCCACATCATCTGGGTTTTTCAAAGCTTTATCTTTATTGGGACTATTGGGCAGGATGAATTAAAAAGTACCAGAGTGAGTCACTTTGGTTAGGGGGGAAAAAAAAAAATCTTCATTGTCTCTATGGTGAAGCAGTGAGCCAGTTTTATCTAGGTACAGTAATACACAACCTTCTCATTTGTTTTAGGTTCAATGAATAAGGAGCCCAAAATGACAGTCTTAGCTTCTAGGTTATCAAAATTGTGACTTACTTCTCTTGGAGAAGCATTCATTCTCTGGGCACAAGGACCTCCTAGCTCTCCAAGACTGTAGGGGACAAAAGCAAATTTCTTCCACTCTAGAGGTAGTTTTAATAGTGTAATAAGCTACTCTGTCCTACTTTCTTTGGTTTCTCTACATTCTGTGTATTGACTAGATGTCAGCATAAAGAGACCTTTGATTTAAGAAATATATCCTATCATATGGGAAAAAAACTTAGTTGCTTGGTTTCCTTAAATTAATTTTGTCTGGCCATTTTGTTAATGCCAGTTGTTTCTGAATGATGGATAATCCTTAAACCAGTGAGTTTGTATGGGAATGAGACTATTTTCTTATGCAGTAGTCATGTTTGGATAAAGTTACCTCTTGAAAACCCAGAAATGATGAAAACATTCCTGTTTTAAAAGTGTTCAATAGCTTCTCATTTCCTCCAAACTAAAAGCTCAAAGCATTTAAAATAAACTACAAATATAAGATCTGGCTGTAATTATTCTTTTCTGTTTTTATTCTCTACTAAGAATTTCTAGATTTTCAAATTAAAACTAGATTGGACTACATATCATTTACTTTCCCCAATTTTTGTCTATATTTCTGAAGATACCTAATTTACCATTTCCACTTATCCAACTCTCATCATTAAAATTCAACTCAAAGACTAACTCTTCTAAGTTTGCTAAGCCTGAAGGCAATTATATTTTTCCCCTCCCCTGTCTTGTTTTTGTCTGTCAAAATCTCTCTGAGAGCAGTCAATATAGATATACTGTACAGGCAGACCTCCATTTATTGCATATCACTTTATTGCATGTCACGTGTATTTTATTTCTTATACATTGATGGTTTGTGGCAACCCTGCTTCTAGGAAGTCTACCCACACAGTGTTTCCAGAAATATTTTCTCAGTCCATATCTGTGTCACATTTTGGTAATTCTCACAGTATTTCAAACTCTTTCTTCTATTATTACATTTGCTGTGATCCATAATCAGTGATCTTTGGCATTACTGCTGTAATTATTTTGAAGTGCTACAATCCATGCCCATACAAGACAGCAAACTTAATTTATAAATGTTCCATGTCCTGACTGCTCCACCCACCAGTCATTCCTCAGTGCCACCCCTTCTTCCTCTCTCTCATCAGGCTTCTCTGCTCCCAGAGGCACAACAATATTGAAATTAGGCCAATTAATAACTCTACAATAGCTTCTAAGGTTCAAGTGAAAGAAAGATTGTAAGTTTCTCAATTTAAATCAAAAGTAGAAATGATTAAGCTTGTAAGGATGGCATGTTAAAGCTGAGATAGGTTGAAAAATAGGTCTCTTATACCAAACACTTAACAAAGCTGTGAATGTAAAGGAAAAGCTCTTGAAGGAAATTAAAAGTACTACTCCAGTGAGCGTAAGGATGTAAGATAGCAAAATAGCCTTTTCCTTGATATGAAGAAAGTTTTAGTGGTTTGGATCGAAGATCAAACCAACCACAACATTGCCTTATGCCAAAGTTTGATCCAGAGAAGACTCTAACTTTTTCAATTCTAGACTTAAGAGAGGAGAGAAAACTGCAGAAGAAAAGTTTGAAGCTAACAGAGATTTGTTCATGGAATTTAAGGAAAGAAACCATCTTCACAACATAAAATTGCAAGATGAAGGAACAAATGCTGATGTAGAAGTTGCTGCAAATTATCCAGAAGATCTAGCTTAAAAAAAAAAATGGATGAAAGAGGCTTCACTAAATAAGAGCAGCCATCAACATGGAGGTAAGACCCTACACCAGCAGAAAGATGACTCACTGAAGCCTCAGATAATGGTTAGGATTTTGTAGCAACAACACATTATTTAACTGAGATAGGTATGTTGTTTTTTAGACATAATGCTATTGGAACATAATAGGCTATATGATAGTAGACATAACTTGGGAAATCAAAAATCTTATGTGACTTGCTTTATTGCAGTATTCACTCTATTGCTGGTCTGGAACTGAATGCTCATACCTCCAAGTTATGACACTACCTCTATGTAACTCAGTGGTTCATTTCTAGTTTTAAGCTCCTTGAAGCCAAAGATCATATTATATAATTTTGTGAACCATGGTACCAAGCTTACAAAGTTTCATTAGTTATTTGTTGATGTGAATTTATGCAAGTTTTTATATTAAAAAAGTAAGATCTGATCATAATAAAGATAAATCATACTTTATTATTAAATGTTACAATATGTTTTTCTTCTCTTAAGGTATCTATGTAATAAACAGAGCACTTGAGTGCTCCTATTTGCATTCCTGATGTTTTATAAGGCATATTTAATACTTCTCTGTTATCAAATTTTGCAGAAGAGACTGCTCCACGGAGACAAAATATCTTCAAAGCCTCGTGTTGATTTAGTGAACACTGAAAATACTTTTGAATAGGTTAGTAGGTATTTAGAGCTTATTTGCTGTCAATGATGATTAAATCAACAAATATTTCTTAAAATATGGATAGACCTACACTACAAGAAGATAATAGCATCTTGCCCTAAGAGTGTATGACTTTTCAGTGACTAAAGCATATGTAACCATTTAGTTCTACAACAAATTTTGCTAAATACAAAAGCATGACAGTATTAAAAGTATTTTAAAACTCTAGATCCCTGTGCAAAGGCATTCATTTGTATATATATCTCCTCTTATTCTTCTATATTGCAAAGTGTGTATCCAATAGTTATATAAGGAAAAAAAGCTGAAAGTTTCATCTCCAAAGACATTTTGAAAATTTTCAGTTATTTCCATTAGATAATAATATTTTTTCAGGAAATAAAACAATTTTGCTGAATATTATAGTTTTTTATTAACAGTAAACAAGATTACAATGTCATATTAATTTAAATTTACCAAAAGTTTAGTTAATTTAAGCCAAAAGTTTGTTAGTTAATATGATATTATGCTCTTATGTTTAATTTTCATTCTATTTTGAACTTCAATAATCTTTGTAATCATCTTGGCATCAAATATAAAGTTGATGGCGAGTATATTAAATTTCTGCTTTTGACTCAATTTTTGAAAACTTAATAAACATAATTACTAGTAAATGTAAATGTGCTAACATTAAGAAATTTGGCAATTTATATATATATATATATAAATAATTTGCTTGTTTATTTATTAATTTATAATGTTTTACTTAATTTTTTGCTCATTCAGCAAATATTTAATATTAGTACAAGCTATTTATTAGCATTGGAAGACTCTAGGAACACAATAATAAATAAAACAAATACAGAAAAACACCCTATCATGATATTTAAATTTAATGAAGAATCTCAATAAATGATTACAGAGAGATCAAAGGTGCTAAGTGGACTGAATGGAGGGAGAGACAGAGAAAGTTATAGGCAAATATGTAATTTAAATGATTAATAATATGAAGAAAAGCTAAGAATAAGTTTAAGAGAGTATAAAAGCAATCCTTATTTGGGATTTGAGAGTCAGATTAGGTCTATTTGAAAAAAAAAAGTATAGGAAGTAATCAAGTGAAAAGCAGGTCATTCCTTGGAATGGGAAGAATATTTTCTTTGATTCAATGACTACATTTTCTATAAGAAACAAGGCAGAGAGGAGCTAACAGTAAGTAGAAGTGGTACATGAAGTAGAAAGTGGCAGTAACAGACACAAGATTGGTGAGTTAAGCATGAATGGGAAATGGCACAGAAGCAGGGAGCAAATATGCAGACTTGTGAATTAGCCTAATTACTACAGGGAATTATTGAATTGTTTGAATTATAGAAAGGTTGGAATTTTGCGCTTATTGAAAAAAAAACACTCTATTATATGGAGAATAAATTGGAAGTGGGTTAAAACTTAAGGAACAAGACAGGAGAGACATGCTAGAGATCTGAAGTGTTCTTTGAAGCAAGATGATGGTTAGTTGCACTAGAATGATGGCAGATATGGAGCACAATGAATATAAGTATTTTAGACGTTAAATATCTATAAAACGGTGCTATTTAAAAGACTGAAGTAGGGAGGAAATGGACAGATAACATTATGTCAAAGGTAATCCTTAGTTTTTAGGAAGAGTCAACCAATGAAACATTGAAATGGAGCACATAGGCAGACTAGATTGCTTCACTAAATTGGTGAAAGCCTGGGTGCAGAGTGGGGATGGGGAAGTGATAGGATATTGTAGGGAGAGAGCGAATTAGCCAAGATGGCGTGGTCAGGCTCTCTCATCTCACGTTTTGTAAATAATGACTATGTAACAGCTGAGATCATTTACAGCCCTGCACATGTGCGCCTGGAGGTTTATGTAACAGCTGAGGTCACTTATAGATAGCACTGGGCAGGTGCGTCAGGAGGTACTCACTTGTTCACGGGCTACGTTGCGCTATGCACATATGTAAGCTCCACCTAAAATGTGGTGACATTCCTGGTGCATTACAGCTGTGCTCTTTGGCTTAGGCATGAGAGGAGAGTCTGTAGGAGGTCTGCTGGGCCAGCCAAGAGAGAATAAACATGTCTGCGGTTCCTTCGGCTCCTCCAGTCTTCTCCCAGCCTCTTAGCTCATGCCTTACCTACCCTGGGTTCAGTGAACAGTGAGAACAGCAAGACAACTGGCATCATGAACAAGATCAGCAACACAGATATAAAGAGATCAGGCTGTCAGTTCTGAGCATATGAATCTGAAAGTGGCTAAGAAATAATTGTACAACTGGAGTTATTAGCAATATAGTTGAATATATGGATCTGGGTTTTTATAGATTAAAACTATAAGAGATAATACCAGATGTTTTTTAAAAGTTGTACATAAAATAATTCACTTAGAGACACTTGGTGGCTCAAACCATAAAGAATCTGCCTGCGATGTGGGCGACCTGGGTTTGATCCCTGGCTTGGGAAGATCCCCTGAAGGAGGGCATGACAACCCACTTCGGTATTCTTGCCTGGAGAATCCCCATGGACAGAGGAGCCTGGTGGGCTACAGTCCATGGAAACACAGAGTCAGACATGACTGAGCGATTAAATACAGCTTAGACATACTGTGGACATGGAGAAAACAGACTCTAGGACAGACTTGGGGAATTCCAGTAATAGTATATCAAGTTAAACAGCTGTGAAAGAAAACTAAAAAACTAGTAATCTGATGGGGATTGAGAAAAGAGAATATCACAAAAGACATGTTTGTTCAATTGTGTTGAATTTTGCTAAGATGTCTAATTAACTAAAAATGCAAAAGAATAATTTTAAAATTAATATTACTGATTATTTTGTTTACATTCCAGGTAAAGACTTAAATAATTTGCCCCCATGTATCATGCCTAGAATTAAAAATAGGAGGATTTGAAACATTAATGAGTCATATTGCATTAATAAATTTTAAGATAAAACCCTTAGAGAAGAATAAAATTGCATGTGTATTTTCCTTATGAAATGAAACTGATCTATAACATTAATTAAATTTAGAAATTGTTTATATTTAATCAGTCTTTACAAAATATTGCAACATTATTTGAATTTATGAAAAGAAAATAATACATAGGGCTGTTATCAATTCTGTTAAACTTGTAGGCTATAAAAGTCCATTAGTTTTTGATGATACTATTTAGAAGTAGCAAGGATTAAAGTTAATATTTGTATTAAATGGTTTATAGTAGGTAAACTGCTAAAATTCTTATGAGTTAAATTTATTAAGGATTAAATCTCAAATGATATTCATAACAAAGGAAATATTTTCTCCATAACCATTCTATGTTTTGCTTCAAATGCATTTGTTTAGTAGCAATTACTTGAATCAAAGCAAAATTAATCCCTTTCATCTGTAGTTAAAAAGCACCCATGCAACTTTCACAAAATTCAAAGATACAGATACATGAAACTCTATTTTCTACCTACTTCTTATTGCAGAATTCCCCAGAAAAGCACCAGTCTTACAAAAGCTAATATTTAGTGATAATCCTCTGTATTGTATTAGTTTTGTCTTTTGGGATAGGAAATTCATTACTTGATCTTAACATAGTGAAGACTTTGCAGGTGTGTAGCCTTCTACCTCAGATAGTTAATTAGTTATGTAAACAGAGAAAAGTAATTTGAAGTACAGTACTGTTTTAGTTTGATCAGGAAAACACCAAAGAAAAAAAAAGAAAAAGTAGGCTTTATTTTTATTTTCCATAAAAAGTTATGAATTAAAATGCTACTGCCTTAAATAATGCACTTTATGGTAACTTTTGATATTTTATAGGCATATTTATAAGCTTTTCAGCAAAGAGAACTGATGGGGAAAAAACAAACACCTAATAGAGTTACAAATCACGATGCTCTTGTTGTTCACCACCCTGAACAACGAAAACTCTTGTGTATATGTGATTTTAGTTATTTGAAAGACAGAATTTATAGTTTTCAAATATAGCAAATATCCAGTCATAATTGATAAAGTATTTTCTTTCTTATTCTTGCAGTAATTTCTCAGGGTATCATCAAGTCTTATGTTACAGTGTAACATAGACTCTACTGAGAAGTCTATCAAGAAAAAAAAAATAGGTGTTTTCTTCTGTTAAGTACCCAATTCTACCAATCTGGACAATGACTCTGCTTTTTTTCTCATGTTTATATAAGTATATATATATTATATATACTTACTTATATATAATATATATTATCCTGGAGAAGGGCAAGGCAACTCACTCCAATATTCTTGCCTGGAGAATCCCATTGACAGAGGAAATGGACAGGCTACAGTTCATAGAGTAGCGAAGAGTCAGACACCACTGAAGCAACTTAGCGTGCTCATGAAATATATTACATGTGTATGTAATAGAACAGTCTTGCAAAATAGGGTATCAAGTCTATTTTCTGCATACACCCTGAGAATTCACACTCATACTACTGTCTCCATGAAGTTTTCATTTTTCCATTTGCATTTTTTTGATCCAGGAAAATAACTTAAAATCATTGTTCACATTGGTAGAACTGGGTATTTAGCAGAAGGATATACTTATTTTTTCTCAATAATTGGGCACCCCTGGTGGCTTAGACAGTAAAGAAACTGACTGCAATGCGGGAGACCCGGGTTTGATCCCTGGCTTAGGGATCCCCTAGATAAGGGAATGGTTACCCACTCCAATATTCTTGCTTGGAGAATTCCATGGACAAAGGAGCCTGGCAGGCTACAGTCCATGAGGTTGCAGAGTCAGACATGACTGAGCAACTAACACATTCACTTTCATTACATATTTATTTATACAGAGATATATTTATATTAAATATATGTATATATACAGTTATTCTATGAACAACACAGGTGTGAACTGTACCAGTCCACTTACATGCAGATTTTTTTTTAAATAAATATTGCAGTCCTACACAATCAGTGATTTGTTCTATCTGAGGTTACAGAACTATAGATATGCAGGGTTAATCTGTAAGCTATACTCTGATTTTCAACTGCACCTTGGTAGCTAGGGAGTCAGTGCCTCTAACCCTCATGTTCTTCAAGGATCAGCTGTTTAATTAAACATTATGTATTCAATATATTAAATATAAATACATTAAATATATAAATAAGTATATTAAAATAAATATACAATATTAAACTCTGTGCAATATAAATATATATTTACTCAAACTGATATAATGTCAGTATATTTCAAATTTTTCTTTTGAAAAGGTGACTTTTTTCCTCTAAGTTTTTTCCTCTAAAAATGTAAATTTCCAAATGTGGGGAAAGAGCAAATTAGCCCAGATAGTGTGTTCAGGCTCTCTCACCCCACATTTTGTAAATAATGATGATGTAACAACTGAGATCACTTGTAGCACTGTGCATGCACTTCATGAGGTACTTGCTTGGTTACGAGGTACTTTGTGCTGTAGGGAAACGTTAGCTTCGCCTAGAAAGCAGTGGCATATTACTGCTGCATCATGCCTGTGTCTCTTGAGTCACCCACAAGGGGAGGGAATATAGCATGGCTATTGCTTTGGCTGCTGCACCCGTCAGGAGAGAGGCTGTGTTATGGCTACTGCACCAGTCAGGAGAGAATAGTGTCTGCAGTTCCTACGGCTCCTCAAATCTCCTTCCAGCCTCTTAACCTGTGCCTTGCCTACCCTGTGTTTAAGGAACAATATGCCCAGTGAGATACAGCAAGACAATTGGTGCAGTGAACAGGATCAACGATACACCAAACATCTTAGGTTGTTTTCTTTATCTTCACTCCTTACCTAATGTGGGCCAGAGGTTCTACTTTAACCTCCATCATTTAGCCATTTTAAGCAGATGTTCTATGCTCAACAGGACAAATTATGTCTGCAGTGATTGCCAACTCCCTTGATTTAGTAATTGCTTTATTTTAGGTATCTGTAGATTCCTCTTACTTTCTAATTTGTTTAGATAGCCACTAAAACCAAGTTTGGCTCATTTTGGAGAAACAGTCCTAGTCATCTTAGGGCTACATTATTGATAGTTAATGTTTCTGTAAACATTTTCAAGTCTTTTGTATCAACCCTAAAGTGTATGTCATCATGGGCTTAGGGGAAAAACAAATAATTACTAGGGCTGATTCCAGACAAAAAGTACAATTCAAGAACCCAAAGCACTGATTACAATTGTTGGGCCTCTGAAAGTTGTACCTCAATATGGGCTCCCAGATGACTGGTAGGTACTGAGGCTCCCAATTCAATGGAAAAATTAAATCTAGTTCTTGTTTTTGAGGACAGTTATTCCAACATGACTGGCTTGACCACAGAGACAGCCAAATGGCTGTCTAAGAAAGATTCAAGAGGATGGGACTGAAAAAGACATCCTAATTTGTTGACATGCATGTTATGTGGAAGTTGCAAGATCTGGGGTCATTCCTTTCCTTTCTGCTTTTGATAGACTGTTTCCAGAGTTAGGGAAAATATAGCTTAGACTATGGCAGTTTTGACTCAACTGCCTGAAGGACTGAACATTGTGAATACACTCACATAGTCCCCCAAAACTTTTTTGACAAGCAGGCCTCTATATTTTGTTAGGCATTATCACCTACCTCTGCTGGTAGAAATTTGATAACAATGTACTCAAGACTGATGCAACTGAAGCTTCTGACTTGCCAACTAACAGGACACCATCTTTGCATGATATCTTAGAATATCAGATATGGAGTCACTTATGCTCAATCCGGAGCAACTCACTTGGGGGAAAATTCCAAGGGAGTTTGTCTCACTAAAACTTTTCTACATGAAGCTCTTCATTATCAAGACAAGATACTCTGGTATTCATGATATAATGAAGGTCAAGCATGTAATTCATTAATTTCTATTATGTACTCAGATGTGGAAGAAACAATAATTTATTGGTTTGACCTAAAGGACCTCAAAACCAGGTCATATTCATGTTTCTTCCCTACTATGACATTTGCCATACATTGAATTTGGTCTAAATCCCATACATTGAATTTGGTCACCCCTCACACTTATTATGAGACAGAAATTTAACTTTGGTGCCCACAAGACAAAGTTTCATTTCCCCTGCTTCCCAAAGTTACTCAGAATACACAGGTGTTTCTGGTCTTAAGTGCTCATTGTGGACAATATGTCTTTGAGCTACCTCTAGTCATCTTTCTCCTTGAAGTAGGTTAGATCAGAATAGATATAGGAAGGGGTCAGGAGTGCAGAGAAGAGTGGTTTCTTACTGGTAAACAAGGCTTTTGACTTACAGTGGCATTCCTTCCAACACTATTAACAAAGCCTGGCCAAAAAAGAGTTTATGGGTTAAGTTCTGATATCACAAAGTATGGCAATATGATGGATTTGAAGCAAATACAAACTAAATCAATAACTGATGGTCCACCCTTTTGCTACTCATCTTTTATATATGCCATTCTTCAAACCTAGCAGGATGTAGCTATTCCTTTTTCAATAATAGTTTCACTTTCTCCCCAAAATAGGGAGTCAAAGAGTCTCAGTAGTAATTTTACCAATCTCCAGTAAATTAGTCAATTTCTGTCAAAGTATTACTGAACAAAAATAACCAAGTATCTAGTAGCACTTTAACAGAAATTTAGTAGTAATTAAAAAACTAAATAGTGAAGCTAACTTCTAACACACTGTAATAAAATAAAATTGGGAAGAACCACAAAGAAGAAAAAGATCTGATATCTGTACACATATACTGCTAACAAGCAAAGAATAAATACACAAAGGTACTAAAGTCATCATTCTGAGGTCATGGTTGGTGGCTGTGGCTTCCTTTTCCTATAATTCATTCCACATTTCCTTAGACCTTAGCAAAATCTTCAGATGGCTTGAGTTCTTTATCATGTAGAATTACATAAATCTCTTTTGAATTATCTGGCTTCAAAATTTCTGCCTTTTTTTGATGATGTAGTTTCCTATTAGTCTTTACCATTTGAAAATAGAAGGGCTAAAATGTGCCCTCAAAGAATTTCCTGGTCTTGGACATATTTTTTCTTGTCTTCATTGTATGTATATATGTTAAGTATCTTCAGTCACGCCCAACTCTTTGCGACTCTATGGACCATAGCCCAGGCAAGAATACTGGAGTGAGTTTCTATGCCTTCCTTCAGGGGATTTTCCTGAACCAGGGATCGAACTGACTTCTCTTATGCCTCCTGTTTTGGTAGATGGATTCTTTACTCCTAGCACCACCTGAGAAGCTCTTTCATTGTATAGCACAATCCAATTTCTCTGAGTAAGCAGCACCAATCTTTCCAACCAATAGGGTAAGCCCTTTTTTGACATGTTGACTTAGTGGCTTATGGGATCCAAAACAACTAGGTGTTGGTCTCATCTTCCAACTCAATGGATTCATTGTTGTATACATTAGTGGGAGCATTACCTAAGTGAGAACTAAGATCTCCAAACTATCAGAGATAAAGACAGTTGCAAATCTGTCTACAGGAAGCAAATCTTTTGTGAGTGTGATATTAGGAATAATAGAAGAGTCATAGACACTTCTACCTCTTGATTCCCAGAACCATGGCAAATGTGAAGCTACTCTCTGTAGACTAAAGAGAGTGATGAAGTAAGAAGACCATTGCCCAAGGACCAAGATTCAAAATCTCTTAGAAGAGGGTTTGATAAACACAAAAGCAAAATGAAACAACAACAACAAAAATAAAACCATACTGGTGTCAATGCAAATTGCCTTAGAGTACAGACTAGTGTTATTCTGTGGAAGTTACCCAGGGTTGCCACAAGGTATGTGGTAGGGCACATAATATTTATAGAAGTGGTCACTGAGTTGGGAAGAGTGATGGAAGTTATAGTCAGAACTGCTGTGGAAGTGCTTGCTTGGTTGAAAAACAGGTAACTTAGGACATATAGCCAGAGAGGAAAGAAAAAAAAATTATAATTTTTTGGAAATAGGTTAGGTTTGCTATTTGGAGCCAGGAGACAGCTAAAACTGCCATGGTGCCTGGAAGCTAGGTTATATAGCTGATATCGTTCTTGATTACATTTCAAAGAGATGACTCCTAGGCCTTGGCTAGGTTGCCAGGTTCCTGGGTTACTCATTTACTGTTTTAAATGATAAAATGTGTATATTTCAAAGAAACAAACAAAAATACATGTTTTCTAAAGTAAATGCTGTAAGAAAAGGCAGGTTGGGGATAGTCTCTTATTTTCAACAGGTTGTATGTGTGTGTGTGTATATATATATATATATATACATATATATATATATATATATATATATATATAAAATTGTATTTATTTTTTATTTTGATTGTGCTGCATGTTTGTTACTGCATGGACTTTTCTATAGTCAAGCAAGTGGGAGCTACTCTCTAGTTGTGGTGTGTGGGCTTCTCACAGTGGTGACTTCTCTTGTTGCTGAGCATGGGCCTCGAGGGTGTACAGGCTTCAGTAGTTGTGGCTCATGGGCTCAGTAGTTGTGGCTCCCAGTGTCTAGAGCACAGGCTCAATAGTTGTGATGCACTGGCTTAGTTGCTCCACAGCCTGTGGGCTCTTCCCAGACCAGAGACTGAACCCATGACTCCTGCATTGGCAGGCAGATTCTCTACCCCTGAGCCATAGGGGAATCCCAAGCTTTTTTTTTTTGATTTGTATTTTCTTTTACAGTGTGATCATCAAGGGCATGCTCCATAAAGGAAAAAAAATGAAAAACTAATATCAGGACCAGAAATGTAAAAATAAATGATAAAAGTGCTACCTCTGTCTCCTTATAATATTACTCTAATGCTTTCTCTTGACAAAGCTGAATAGTTTTGCTAGGTATAAAGAAGTTTTCAGAGGATACTGCTTGAGTTTTACAAACAGAACAAAGAAGTATAGATTAGGAGTTGAGAAGCAATAAATTGATACCATGTCCACATACTGTACACAATTGTCTCTACTTTTTAGTTTTTAAATAATAAATCCCAAATTTTACATCATAAAAGTATATAGACATATATGTTATTACTCTTCACAGCTGCAAAGTCTCTATTGTGGGGTGGTGATGTAGTTTATTCAATTTATTGATGGATTAATAACTTGTATCCAAGATCCACTGTTTAAAATTGTAAATACTACTGAACCAGATATGCTTAGGCATATGTACTTTAGGACTTTTGCCAGTGTATTTTAGGATATATTTCTTTAAATGAAATGTCAGTATAAAGGGGGAAATGTGTAAATAATTTTGGAAATTGCTCCTCACATGACTGTACAGTTTTGCTTTCCTAACAACAAAATGTTTGAGCTCTTGCTTCTCTTTAACCTTGGCAGCAATTTATTTTTGCAAACTTTTGAATGCTTGCCAATTTTATAGATAAGATATGGTATATAAGCAAAGCTTTAATTTACTTTTATATGTGGCTATATCATTTAACTATCATTCAGGGAGTTTACTGTTGTCAATTGTAGTCAGTAAAAGAAGTGAACTTAGAATTTGAATTTGAAATAAAACCCTAAATAAGCTTATTTTATTTTCCTAGACATACGTATCTCTTTATTTTTAAATGTGCATTTTAACAACAACAAGGCATCTATTAATGGGTAACATGTATCTCAGAAACATAATTATTAGACAAAGAAATGTTATAGAAACATCAAAATGTATTAACAGATTTAAGAGGGTTGCAAAGTAAGCTCAGAACTCATAAAAATACAGAGATAAATACTAGAAAAATTATATGAGATGTAGAAAAAATAGTATTGGTGAATCTTGATGAGAAAAAAAAAATCTAAGTTAAAATGAGAAATCAGAAGGGTCAGAATAGCAATGCTGTTTAGATATATCTAAGATCTAAGATGAATTGCTGACCTGTCCTAAAGGTAGGCAGAGTACAGAATACAAATTCTTCTTTCAAAAAGCATCTCCTTACAATAAATTTCAACAAATAAATCTATATATAGAAAAATAAGCTATAGCACAGCATTAGTACAGTAAAGTATAGGTAAAACAGTATAGCAGAGTGTAGTCAATCAACTATGATTCAATAAAAAGTAATCAAAACAAAGAAATATGAGCTATGGACAGTTTTCATAAGAAGAGAACAAACAGAGCACAACAAAACTGCCCTTTTTAAGCATATCTTTCATGCCACTCAACCACAGTTAAACTTTCTTTACTAAATTTCTTTTGTGCATGATAAATTATATAGTTTATTTCTTTTTCCACACCTCACTCCAAACGACTACTGGTTTTGAAACTTACTTTTCTTAGAGTATGTATACTTGATTTAATTTTTAGAAAAGCTGATTTTGACTGCAAATGTCTACTATAGCATTATAATTGTAAACTCATCCATATCAAATCAAACTCAAATGAACTTATATTTGCTCACTTAGTTTCCAAACTGACATGGGTAAAATCCAGTCCTAATTTTGTTTGGAAGGAATGTTCACTACATGTAGGAGTAAGTAGTGTGAGTTAGGTGATAGGTAAAAGACTTGTTTATGAGCACAAAAGCAAATGAACAACAACAAAAATAAAAGAAAATAAAATTTAGTAATAATCAATACAAGCTGTCAGATTTTTTCCCCATCAGTTTTTATGTGGGTATGAATCTCAGATAATATCTCTGAAAGTATTATATCTTCCCCAATTTCATTCACCGCAGTCTGATAATAATAATAATAATTTTAATTAAAATTAAAATATATAAAGCTAGAAAATAATATTCCTCATATTTATTTATTTATTTATTTTTTAAAGATTTCTTTATTTTTGGCTATGGGTCTTCTTTGCTGTGTGCAGGCTTTCTCTGGTTGCGGTGCATGGGCTGATCAGTGTGGTGGCTTCTCTTCTGGAAGCACAGGCTCTAGGGCGCACAGGCTTCAGCAGGTGTGATGCAGTGGCTTAGCTGCCATGAGGCATGTGGGATCTTCTCCGAACAGGGATTGAACCCGTGTCCCCTGCATTGGCTACAGGATTCTTAACCACTAGACCACCAGGGAAGCTCTATTCCTCATATTTAGAAATAAATATATTTTAAATACAATTATGTGGCTTGAGTCATCACCCTTTCAATCAAAATTTTAATTTTAATTGGACTGAAGTGCAAATTTTTACAGTGAATTTCAGAAACATCAACTACATATACACAGAAAGGAAAATTTGACCTAATTTTTTCATGTGAAGAAAACCTGGGTTTTATTTAAAACATAAAATGTAATCATCAGTGTAATTCAATGGCCTTTTAAAAAAGCAGATGTAAAGTTATGCTTAAGTTATACAAGAATATCTTAGCCAGTGACTCAGTAGTAAAGAATCCACTTGCAATACAGGAGATACAGCTTCAATCTCTAGGTTGGAAAAATCCCCTGGAGAAGGAAATGGCAAACTGCTCCAGTATTCTTGCCTGGAAATCCTCTTGGACACAGGAGAATGGCGGGCTACAGTGCATGAGGTTGCAAAGAGTAGGATATGACTGAGCAAATAAACAACAGCAACAAAAGAAGAAAGTAGCCTCATTATATAACCAGATGGTATAATTCTCCATGTAATGAATTTATTACAATGTTAATTTGAAATTATTCAGAAAACTAAGATCATGGCATCTGGTCCCATCACTTCATGGCAAATAGATGGGGAAACAGTGGAAAAAGTGAGAGACTTTATTTTTGGGGGTTCCAAAATCAATGCAGATGCTGATTGTAGCCATGAAATTAAAAGATGTTTACTCATTGGAAGGAAAGTTATGACCAACCTAGATAGGGTTGGGACATAAAAAGCAGGGACATTACTTTGTCAACAAAGTCCATCTAGTCAAGGCTATGGTTTTTCCAGTAGTCATGACGGATGTGAGAGTTGGACTGTGAAGAAAGCTGAGCACTGAAAAGTTGATGCTTTTGAACTGTGGTGTTGGAGAAGACTGTTGGGAGTCCCTTGGACTGCAAGGAGATCCAACCAGTCCATCCTAAAGGAGATCAGTCCTGGGTGTTCATTGGAAGGTCTGATGTTGAAGCTGAAACTTCAATACTTCGGTCACCTGTTGTGAAGAGCTGACTCATTTGAAAAGGCCCTGATGCTGGAAAAGATTGAGGGCAAGAGGAGAAGAGGATGAGATGGTTGGATGGCATCACCGACTTAATGGACATGAGTTTGGGTAAGCTCTGGGAATTGGCGTTGGACAAGGAGGCCTGGTGTGCTGCAGCTAATGGGGCCACAAAGAGTCAGGCGCTACTGAGTGACTGAACTGAACTGAACTGATTGGAAGATAAAAACACTTTTCTTTGTGATATGGTTACTCTAAATCAGATATTGATTAAGTGTAGACATGCCTCAAAGATTAAGACCAGGTGTAAGTGTTCCTCCAGATTTACCAACACAGATGAAATGAAGGGATTAATAAAGATTTGCATTTGAAACATGACAACTGAGAGGTTTACTATTATCTCAAATGATACTAGAGAAAAAATGAGTTCTGCTTGACATAAACTTTTTTCTAATATATAAAGCAATATTAAATGGAGATAATATTAGTGATAGAATGTGTTTAAATGTGAGTGGATTGGGACATCTCTTTTCTTAAGTTTTTTCTTTTAATTAACCTGTAGGTGGTCATTTGCTTGAGGCAGAAGGTTCAAGGATCTGCAAGGTACATACAGTTCCTGCTCCCAAGTTTACATCAATCTATTTCTGTTGAAGAAATATCAGTGCCCTTTTGGTAAGAAGCCTTTTGTTGTTTTGTTTTGCTTTGTTTTATTTTTAAGAATACTTCTTCCCCAATATGCAGCACAATGATGCACACACACAAGCAAAACAATGGTTCAGAATTGTTAATTTCTTAATACCTAGCATATATTTCCCCTAGACAGAAAAATTTAGATTGAATTTCAATTGTAGTGTTTGTTTGACTTGTAAGAATTTTTGTTTTCCTTACTTTTACCTTGTTCTTTTTAAGAGTATGTCAACTTTCATATATATATCCCTCATGCTTAAACTTTAAAGCATGGAATAGGCATACTAAATTCTAAATTCCTTTATCGCTTTACAAATTATGTCATGTGTGTTTGTTTTTCTATTTGTAGTTTATCTGGGGAAATACAGATAATATTTATGATCTTTACTTGCTCATATGAGAATCGCTGCTGTTAAAATACCCTGAAAACAACATTTCTTTCTTCCTCTTTTTATTATTTTTTTCATTTATTTTTATTAGTTGGAGGCTAATTACTTTAAAATATTGTAGTGGTTTTTGCCATACATTAACATGGATCAGCCATGGATTTACATGTATTCCCCATCCCGATCCCCCCTCCCTCTTCCCTCCCCATCCGATGCCCCTGGGTCATCCCAGTGCACCAGCCCTGAGCACTTGTCTCATGCATCCAACCTGGGCTGGTGATCTGTTTCACCCTTGATAGTATACTTGTTTCAATGCTTTTCTCTCAGAACATCTCACCCTTGCCTTCTCCCACAGAGTCCCAAAGTCTGTTCTGTACATCTGTGTCTCTTTTTCTGTTTTGCATATAGGGTTATCGTTACCATCTTTTTAAATTCCATATATATGCATTAGTATACTGTATTGGTCTTTACCTTTCTGGCTTACTTCTCTCTGTATAATGGGCTCCAGTTTCATTCATGTCATTAGAACTGATTCAAATGAATTCTTTTTAAAGGTTGAATAATATTCCATGGTGTATATGTACCATAGCTTCCTTATCCATTCATCTGCTGATGGGCATCTAGGTTGCTTCCATGTCCTGGCTATTATAAACAGTGCTGCAATAAACATTGGGGAGCACGTGTCTTTTTCAGATCTGGTTTCCTCGGTGTGTATGCCCAGGAGTGGGATTGCTGGGTCATATGGCAGTTCTATTTCCAGTTTTTTAAGAAATCTCCACACTGTTCTCCATAGTGGCTGTACTAGTTTGCATTCCCACCAGCAGTGTAAGAGGGTTCCCTTTTCTCCACACCCTCTCCAGCATTTATTGCTTGTAGACTTTTGGATAGCAGCCATTCTGACTGGCATGTAATGGTACTTCATTGAGGTTTTGATTTGCATTTCTCTGATAATGAGTGATGTTGAGCATCTTTTCATGTGTTTGTTAGCCATCTGTATGTTTTCTTTGGAGAAATGTCTGGAAAACAACATTTCAAATAAAGCCAAAAATGATTTGCCCCATGCTGTTCTCATCTTGTGTGAGACTTAAGTAAGAAATAACTGCAATAAAAGCTACCAGTAATGCCTAGAAAACTGAAGTGAAACATAAACTAAACCATGGCTGGATAAGTATATTTCCCCCCCATTGTTCTACTACATGAAAAGAAGATGATAATATGTGAGATAGAATTTCTAGATATCACAAAACAGATAGATTTTAATTCTAAATATAATAAGAATTTATAAAATGGTTCATTTCTCTAGTATTTTGTCTTTATATAATTGAGCACTGATGCACTAATGACATACTAAGTGGTGATCCATTGAATGTGATAGTCTTAAAAATTAAGAAGAAATACGTCTGAAAAATTGAACTTTTTATGATAAATGAGCGTCAATATTGGAAGAATACTTTCACATTTTTCTTGTTTCTATCAAAATTACTATATGTTTATTGCTGGATCACAGACATTATCTTTTAGAACAATATTTTTACACATTGCTGATGGCTATAAGGATCATTTTTCTTCACAAATTTTGCTCTATTTTCCAGGTTTCGAAATACCAAATCTAAGGGTCATGTTAATGCAGTACCTGCTGGAGTAGAAAGAAACTCAGCAAACATCAAACTGATTACACTTTGATTCAGAGTTCTCTTGAGGGACATGGAGAACAATAAAAATCATTCATTTAAGCAAAATCTTTAGTTCCGTTTGTAATATTATCTTATTTTATAGAATCAAAAATGTAATTAAAATGATATCATCAATAAAGGTGTCATTTGGGAAGGTGTTTATTAGCAATTAAAAACTGAGAAGATCTATTTACTCTCATATCTAATCTCTTGTTTGGACATTTGCAGGAAGGCAATAGTATTGGGAGCCTTGTTTCAACATGCAATGATAACTATGTGCCATAGAAACAATTCAGAATAGTTTTGTAAGAACTGCTTTATATTTAAATTTATGTTTTATATTCACTATGTGATTTTCTCTTGTAAAATCCTTAGGAATCTGACTCAAGTTGTTCTTTGCCTAATGAGAAATGAGGTATACATACAATGATTGTTTTGCCTTATTATGTGAATCACAAATTTTTGAATTAGTAATCTCAGTACTTAACATTTTGGTATACAATAGACTGAAAATAAATGGGTATTGTATGATTCCCTTGCTTTGTGTTTAAAAATTTCTTAGCCTGTGATTGATTTTGAAGTTAATTCAGCTTTTTTTTTTTTTTTTTTTAACAATTGATGTAATGTGAACTAGGAGCTATACTTTCAAAGTTTTTCAGGCATCATTAAATTATTTTAGCAGTTGCATTTTATAGGTATGCATCTTAGTCAGTTTTAGCCTCATAATAACTTTATTAAATTAGTATGACATGTTTAGACAAGAGACATGCCAAGGAAAAATTGCCTCAGATCTGACTGTTGGTTTATAATCTGATACAGTCTCACTTATAAAGTAGGTTTGTGTGGCTCAAATACTTTATTCTTTGCACTATATAATTAAAATAAATAAATAAATCAGGGACTCTTCATTATTAAAAGTTGGTTTTGTAATATTTTCATGACCCAGATAACCGCAATGGTGTGATCACACACCTAGAGCTAGACATCCTGGAATGTGAAGTCAAGTGGACCTTAGGAGCATCACTATGAACAAAGCTAGTGGAGGTGATGGAATTCCAGTTGAGCTATTTTAAATCCCAAAAGATGATGCTGTTAAGTGCTGCACTCAATATGCCAGCAAATCTGGAAAACTCAGGAGTGGCCACAGGACTGGAAAAAGTCCATTTTCATTCCAATCCCAAAGAAACAATGTCAAAGAAGGTTCAAACTATTGCACATTTGCACTCATCTCGCATGCTGGCAAACCCATGTTTGAAATTCTACAAGTCAGTCTTCAACAGTACATGAACTGTGAAATTCCAGATGATCAGCCTGGATTTAGAAAAGGCAGAGGAACCAGAGATCAAATAACCAATATCTGTTGGATCATCAAAAAAGTAAGAGAGAATGGGAAGGAATAGAGATCTCTTCAAGAAAATTAGAAATAACAAGAACATTTCATGCAAAAATGGACTCAAAAAAGTGCAGAAATGGTATAGACCTGACAGAAGCAGAAGATATTAAGAAGAGGTGGCAAAAATACACAAAAGAACTCTACAAAAAAGATCTTCACGACCCAGATAATCACACTGGTGTGATCACTCACCTAGAGCCAGACATCCTGGAATGTGAAGTCAAGTGAACCTTAGGAAACATCACTATGAACAAAGCTAGTGGAGGGGATGGAATTCCAGTTGAACTATTTCAAATCCTAAAAGATGATGCTGTGAAAGTGCTGCACTCAATATGCCAGCAAATTTGGAAAACTCAGCAGTGGCCACAGGACTGGAAAATGTCAGTTTTAATTCCAATCCCAAAGAAAGGAAATCCAAAGAGTGCTCAAACTACTGCACAATTGCGCTCATCTCACATACTAGTAAAGTAATGCTCAAAGTTCTCCAAGTCAAGCTTCAGCAATACATGAACTGTGAACTTCCAGATGTTCCAGCTGGTTTTAGAAAAGGCAGAGGAACGAGAGATCAAATTGCCAACATCCACTGGATCATTGAAAAAGCAAGAGAGTTCCAGAAAAACATCTATTTCTGCTTTATTGACCATGCCAAAGCCTTTGACTGTATGGATCACAATAAACTGTGGAAAATTCTGAAAGAGATGGGAATACCACACCACCTATCTGCCTCTTGAGAAACCTATATGCAGGTCAGGAAGCAACAGTTAGAACTGGACATGGAATAACAGACTGGTTCCAAATAGGTAAAGGAGTGTGTCAAGGACGTATATTGTCACCCTGCTTATTTAATTTATATGTAGTGTACCTCATGAGAAACGCTGTGGATCAAGATTGCCGAGAGAAATATCAATAGCCTCAGATATGCAGATGACACCACCCTTATGGCAGAAAGTGAAGAGGAACTAAAAAGTCTCTTGATGAAAGTGAAAGAGGAGAGTGACAAAGTTGGCTTAAAGCTCAATATTCAGAAAACTAAGATCATGGCATCCAGTCCCATCACTTCATGGCAAATAGATGGATAAACAGTGGAAACGGTGGCAGAGTTTATTTTTGGGGGCTCCAGGATCACTGCACATGGTTACTGCAGCCATGAAATTAAAAGACGCTTGCTCCTTGGAAGGAAAGTTATGACCAACCTAGATAGCCTATTAAAAAGCAGAGACGTTACTTTGCCAACAAAGTCTGTCTAGTCTAGGCTATGATTTTTCCAGTAGTCATGTATGGATGTGAGAGTTGGATTATAAAGAGGGCTGAGTGCAGAAGAATTGATGCTTTTGAACTGTGGTAGATCCAACCAGTCCTCCATCCTAAAGGAGTTCAGTCCTGGGTGTTCATTGGAAGGTTTGATGTTGAAGCTGAAACTCCAATATTTTGGGCACCTGATGTGAAGAACTGACTCATTTGAAAAGATCCTGATGCTGGGGGAAATTGGGGGCAGGAGGAGAAGGGGATGACACAGGGTGAGATGGTTGGATGGCATCACCAACTCAATGGACATGAGTTTGGGTACACTCTGGGAGTTGGTGTTGTACAGGGAGGCCTGCCATGCTGCAGCTCATGAGGTCACAAAGAGTCAGACATGACTGAGTGACTGAACTGAACTGAACTGAACTACTCCTTGAAAGAAAAACTATGACAAGCCTAGACTGCACATTAAAAGCAGAGCCATTACTTTGCCAACAAATGCCCATCTAGTCAAAGCTATGGTTTCTCCAGTAGTCATGTATGGATGGGAGTGTTGAACCATAAAGAGAGCTGAGCACCAAAGAACTGATGCTTTTGAATTGTGTTCCTGGAGAAGACTCTTGCAAATCCCTTGGACAGCAAGGAAATCAAAGCAATCAATCCTAAAGGAAATCAGTACTGAATATTCATTGCTGAAGCTGAAGCTCCAATATTTTGGCCACCTGACAGGAAGAGCTGACTCACAGTAAAAGACCCTGATGGTGGAAAAGGCTGAAGGCAAGATAAAGGAGCAACAGAGGACAAGATGGTTGGGTGGAATCACTGACTCAGTAGACATGCATTTGAGCAAACTCAGGGAAATAGTGAAGGGCAGGGAAGTCTGGAGTGCTGAATTTCATGGGGTCACAAAGAGTCAGGCAAGACTTATCAAATGAACAACAACAAATGCTGTTGTTAGCATCTATAAGATCCACTGAGGGGCTTCCCAGGTGACACTAGGGGTAAAGAACCTGCCTGTCAATGCTGGAGACATAAGAAATGAGACTTCGATCCCTGGGCTAGGAAATTCCCTGGATAAGTCAATGGCAACCCACTCCTGTATACTTGCCTGGAGAATCCCATGGACAGATCAGTTGGTGGGCTACAGTCCATGGAGTTATAAAGAGCCAGACAGGACTGAACGAGCTTAGCAGGCAGGCACACAGAGGGGTCAAAGAATGAAAACTTGTGGGATGAAGTTTTTTCATATCCACTTTAAAATGGATTAAGAGAAAATTCTGCTTGTCTAAAGGCAAGGCAGCAGCTTTTCAGGATGCTGCCTCCATTTGCGAGTCTTTAAAATGTAAAATTTCTTATATACCAATATTAGTCATATTTTGTCCAATTATCACAAAACTGCAGACTTACAGTTATTCACAATGTCCCAAAAAAGTAATTTCCATACAAACTGTCATGTCTCCTTCTACAGCTGCATTTTTCCATCTCTTTCAAATTATGGAATAGCAGTAGGTCATAATGATCCCATTTCCCTAGAATCATCTCTGAACATTTCTGTCATCTTTGTTATAGAGAAAGGTTGCTCTCTTCTGAGATCTCTGATTATTAACCTTTGATTTTCTCATGAAGTGCCTGTTCTCTCTACCTTTGGCCACAGAAAAAGTATAAGTAGCCTGTGGCTCCTCCTTTGTTAGGAGCCAATAATCTGAATGCTATGCTCATTTCTCTATCATATCCTTCTAGTACCCAGATTGCTCACACATAACAACCTGCAAAAGCTATTAATTACCTTTTTCACTGTTATTCATTCCACTCAAATCATCTTCCACTCCTCCCCGGATTAAATTTCACAGTCAATCATTATATTCATTCTCTTATATACACCATCATTACCCTTAACTGACTGCCTTTTTAAACTCTGTCCTCAAGAACAGAACTGCAGGTAACTCTTCACAAACATCAAAACCAGCCACCTTCTATCTTCTCCCTCTGATCTATATACTTTGTGTGATATCATGATTTATAGTAAGAAATATATATGTGCTCTTTGCCTGTGGTTCCTGGCTTATAGCTTCCAAAACCTTGGAATTTCCTGAGCAATAAGAGCAACAGGGACATCTTTTATAATAAAATTCAATCTCTTGCCGAATGTTCCTAAAATTGCTTTAGTGCCAAAAAGGTGAAATAGGTGTTTTGTTAATAAAAATCAGCTCCCTTCCACCACACATTGGATTTCTGTCAGTGAGGTGAGCTTTGGAAAGCAAAGTAAGGGAGCTGACTTTCAGCAGATCCAACCTCGTGATTTGAGCATTGAAACTTTGTGTCTGGCTCTCCTGACCTCTGAGGAAAGGAGAGGAGCTGTAAATTGATCAACTGCAAATGGCCAGTGATTTAATTTAATCGAATATGCTTATGTAATGAAGCCTCCATAAAAATTAAACAATACTGAAATTGGAGAGCCTCTGGGTTTGTAAATATGTTTTGAGATGAGAGAGTAACACTCTCAGAGAGAACCAGGAAGCTCTGCATTTTTCCGCATACTTTGTCCTATGCATTTCTTCCATCAGGCTGGTCCTTAAGTACACTCTACAATACTAAGCTGGAAATCTAGTAAGTGAAATGTTTCTCTGAGTTCTGTGAGCCTTTCTAGGAAATTTCTAGGAAATTAATTTCTAGGAAATCAATTGAACCAAAGGGAGGGACATTATTTGAACTTCCAATCTATAGCACAGGTTGCACAGGTGACAACATGGATTTGTGACTGGCATGTGAAGTGTGGAGGAGGAGAGCAGTTTTGTGGGACTGAGTCTTTACCTGTGAGACTGACACTGTCTTGGGATACAAAGTATGAGAATTGAGTTGAATTATTGAGCATTCAGGTGGTGATGGAAAATGGCTTGATGGTTTGATAGAAACTTTTCCTTCCCCCCCACACACTGGAATTAGTGACCAGAATCTTTATTTTGTTTAGAAGTAGTCTTTTTAAGACTCAATACTTAGACTACAGTTTCTTACATTTTGACTTCTATATTATGCTCTTTCCTACTTCCTTTCTTCATTTACAGGAAGCTGCAATGATCCCTTGGTATGAAAAGAAATAAGGTTTAGATAGGATGGTAACACCTTGAATTTCATCAATGCCTGAAGGCATTTGGCATTTTTGCTTTGTTGGAGCAAAAATTCTAAAGGGAGATTTCTTCAAAGTTTTCAGTCTATGGTCTCCATCTCCTGCTAAGATTGCTACTTCAGTCATTGGTTGTAACTGACTGAATATAGAAAGTAGGAAAAAAGTTTTTCTTCTTTCAGCCCTACAAGTTTGTGATAGGTTGATTCTTATGGATGGTGATAGAAGAGGTGAATTCTCCTTCTCTGTTTTTAGGCTATCTAGCTCTAGATTGAGTTCATCTTACTCTTTAAACACGTGAAGAATAGAAAGAATTTTAGTTTCTGATTAGTATTATTGCTTGAGGACTATCTACTTAAGTGTACTGCTGAAATAGGCAACATACTCAAAGTTTCTGAAAAAGGTCCTAACACTACAGCTTTAGTTGACAAGTGGCATCCTTCTAAAAAAGAACAAAGGTAAAATTTTCCAGGTCTTTTATATCACACTAACAGCTTTTGAGTGTTCAATATCAAGCAATTTGCTGGTCACTCCTACTAAACCTATGATATGTGTCTTTTCTTTTAGAGACAACACAACAATTCAAGATCAAGTTCATTAACAATTAGGCTTCAGTTTGTCTTTGAATGATGCAACTCCTCTATAATAGTATTAAACAGGATGAGTTTTATTTCTTTCTCATACAAATGTCTTGAGTTAGGTAATTTTTATTTTTTAAATTTTCTTGCTTTGTTGTGCTTGACATGCTTCACAATGGTTATTTTTCAAAATGGCTTACTCAGATATAAAACACAAACACTTTCTCACAATTACTGAAACTTGTATACATCACTTTTGCTCACATTCCCATTAAAATAAGTCAGTGTTATCACCACTTATAGCTGCAAGAGTGCCTAGGGAATGTAGTCTTGGTTTCAGCAGTTATGTTCATGGCTACATATTGATTTGTCATAGAATTTGAGAAAACATATTGAATAAAAATAACCTGACTCTGCCTATTGTTTTTGTGGAATGTCTAAATTTATCATTTGTTTAGATACAGAGCCTTTGAAAAGTTCCTTAACCTTTGCTAAACTCAGTTTTACTGCTTACAAAATAAGGTTATAATTCAAAAGAATTTATTTTAATATAAATAGTGTTAACTTAAAAAAAATCCAAATCTAAAATTTGAGATTTATGTTTCATTTGGTGGGAATTTTTAGAGCTTCAAGGCCAGGATACAGCATTTCAAGTAACCCTGAGAGAAGTGCTCTGAGGCAGTGGCGGGAGGAGTCAGGTTATATAAAAGTTTGCAACAAAGGGCAAGTAGACTGAACATCAGAAGATCATTGCTAATTAAGAAAAATCAGGTATCTCAAGTTAAGGAATTTAGTTTTTTCTGTGTATGGGAAGATGCAAGAGTCTAGGCTCAGTGAAATCATTACATTCATATGTATCTCAGTTAACTGGGGTCAGTATCCTGCATTTTTCCTATCCCCCAAGCTTGACAGGAAGCAGCTACAGGCTGATGGCTACTAGATAGCAGATATTATTCTCCCTGCTGGGCAATATCTGGGCTCAGAAATTCACATTTGGAGGGCCAGGATCACTGATGGCTGTGGCATCCTTGTTTATTGGCATGGCAGCAAATACTCCATTTTTCAGTCTCTCCTCATGGTAAGGAAATTTGACCAGTTAGGGAAATATTTTATGACTAATTTTTATCCTATGGTGCTGGGATGTTCATCCTAGATCAGCTGAAAGTTCTGCCACTCCAGGAGTTAATTTCTGGATAAGGCTTATCGATAGATAATAAAAGATTTTCTTGTTCTTCTTGTACTTAGAATCACACCATTATAATTATTGATTGTATAAAGATCTATATATCTGATTAATTACTTTAAGTCATCTAGTCACCACTACATTTGTTGGAGGCCTGGATACATAGTGTAAGAGATGATAATCTTATTTAAAAAAAAAAAAGAAGAAGTAATGTAGTTAGCAACATTGACAAAGTCATAGTGTAGTGGAGAGACAATGGCATAAACAATTTGAAAACAAAGAGCAAATTAAAACAATTATTAGTATAGCTAGTTGCAATCTAGTTGCAGTAAACCATAAGTCCATAGGAGAACCAGCTGGAGAAGCCAAATTTTGGCAGGATCAGGTAAAGAGGAAAAGATAACTGCTTTAACTTTGTTTACAGAGACATACTTTATCAACTTTTAGGTCAAGGCATAAGGGAGAAAAGGTTACTGAGAAACAGATTTAAGCTAGCATATTTTTCAAAGTCAAAGTTATTAATCATATTTATCAGTTCACTTAGTCCCATCTGATTGATTTCTGTTGATTTGCTGTAATCAGGTTTTTTATTAGTTTGTCATTTATTATCCAGCTCAATGACATTGCTTAAAGGCTCTCAGAAACTTACATTTGTTTAAATAATTATTTTAATTTTTAATGAGTCTTTTTGAAAACCTCCATTTTGTAAAAGCAGTATAAAATTATGATAGTTTATAAAGGACAAAATTTAAAGTAGCGTGGTTAAAAATTTGAGTACAATGCAATTAACAGGAAACTTGGATATTTCTGAAACATATAACATTTTAGGATAATCACTGCAATTATGACTGATAACATTATATCAGGACATATCAGATGTTAGGGATTTAATATAAATTTTGGATTTATCTTAATGACTTTTATCCATACATTGCAGCCTAAAGTTTACCTCCAATCATTTGACAATGTTTCTAAATTAAAAATATGAAATAAACTTTGTTTACCATTCTTTTCTGGGATGTCACACAAATGTTTCTTTGAAGTAGCCCAGAGTTAAAGAAGACTAAAACAGCTTAGTAAAACTTTAATATTTGGGAAGTTAGTTAGAAGTATCAAAAATGTGTTAAAACACAACAGGATCATTGAAAGAATACTTATTTAACCAGTTATAAAAAAAAAAAAAAAGTATATCTTATCTCATATTTACTTTAGTTATTTTCCTTGTAACAGATATAGTAAGTCTTATTTATTAAGCCTAAGTACAATGAAGTATTATACTTAGTTTTTGACGACTTTTAATGACATCTCTTATATTCATTAGTTCTCAGTTCATGTGAATTTGAAAGCTGTTTTGGCCAGTTTCTTTAAATGTAAGCACTTTTTATTAAGAATAAATAGAGCTCTTTATAAACCCAATTTTGATAATAACTTTTAGAAGTAGAGATATCTCATATGTATAATTTGTACACAGACACAAGAAGTCAAAGCTAGGGATCTCATGGCTTCACTTAAGAGTGCAAAAACACACAGTTTGTTATAAAAAAGGAGCACTTCTAACAGAGAGAAAACAAATTGTAATCCTGCACTAGTTCACTCAACAAAATCCATTTAATTAACTTTAATCTAAATTTAGTTAATCCTGACTATATATAAAGCTGTTTTTCTCTTTCCACAATCTTTCCACAATCTTCCATCACTTTCTGTATCTAGTTTGTCTCTCATTTTCCATCAAATAAGACTAACTCATTCCTTCTTTTTCTTCAAAAAAATGTAACTTCATTCCTCATACTTTCTTTACTGAAAACACACATTCTACTTTGCCCTATTTACTGAGATGCTACTATATTGTTTTTAGTAGTTTTAAATTATATGTTTAAATTGGAATCCTCAACTCTTAAAACCTTAATTTGTTAGTAAAAATTAAGAAGTAAGCAGTTATGAACAGTTTTTCACATACATTTTATAGATTGGTGAGCATAAACACTAGTAATAATTTTTTAAAACAATTGTCTTTTTTATAGAGAACATCTCAGGGTGACACCAAATATTTCTATTAATAGTCCTCTGTTTAGTAGCTGATATCTCCGTGTCTTTTAGCTATTTAATAAATTTCTATCACTTAAATTAACACAGTTTTAGAACTTTTAAGTTACCAAATATCTAAAGAGATCATTTTAAGTAGGTATTTCTAAGATATAATTATTTTAAAGAGTTTATCCCAAATTTCTTATCTCATTTACTTTAGTTTAAGTTATTTTCCTTGTAACAGATATAGTAAGTCTTATTTATTAAGCCTAAGTAAAATGAAGTATTATACTTAGTTTTTGATGACTTTTAATGACATCTCTTATATTCATTGGATCAACAAACATTAGGATCAGATGTCAATTTAATATTGAATAGTTCTCAGTTCACGTGAATTTGAAAGCTGTTTTGGCCAGTTTCTTTAAATGTAAGCACTTTTTATTAAAAATAAATAGAGCTCTTTATAAACCCAATTTTGATAATAACTTTTAGAAGCAGAGATACCTCATGTGTATAATTTGTACACAGACACAAGCAGTCAAAGCTAGGGATCTCATGGCTTCACTTAAAAGCTAGTTATGAGTCAGGTATTAGGATATAAATTTACTAGCTTACAAACAGTTTGAGTATATTAAAGTTTTTGTTCAGATGACTAAAGCTTACTATCTGTGCGGAGGGATCATTCCCAGCGATTTGAATTTTAAAACTGCCACTTTTCCCCTCTTTGTTTCAGGTCCTGTATGATTGAGTTAAATAAGTCCTTGCAGCCTATATTTACATTTCTGGCTTTTAGAGACTTGCAAGAGAAAGTCAGTTGTTTTTAGTTTTCCAAAGAATGATTCTGTCAGCTAAAGATACTAGTATCAGTGACAAAATTCTAATGAAACAAATTTATTTTATTGGTATTATGTTTTAGAATTTTATAGCTTAATATATCATGTTTTCAAAGGTTTGTATGAGGCACTCAGCAAACATCTTTCTAAGACTACAAATTAAACCCAAAGTAAAATCACTATCTTTATCTTATTAGCCCTTGTATGTTAATTTCTATTTTTTTAACATAATTTAAGATTATTTTATTTCCTTACAAGAGGAACTTTTTAACAAATGTTGCAGGTGTCAATCAACCCTTGTTCAAAATAGGGCACACATCAAATCTAGCATTATGGGTTTTATTTGGCAGTGAACTTTTAACTATTTATACAAAAGCCAAGAGATACTACACAAAACATCCACGGGAATTCTTTTCATCTTTTTTGGAATTGTTCACAAACATTTCCTACATAACCCAACATACAACAGGGGAATGGTACATCTTTTCCTTTCAATGTGCATACAGTGGAAAAACAAGAATATATACATACATGTGTATATATTTTACAAAGTTTAACTAAGAGACACAATTAATCTGATAGTTTAAATCTATAGGTGAGAAATTATCTAATAAAAGCAATCAGAATTTAGAATCAGTCACTTCCATAACCAAGTATTATTCTAATTGCTGAAACTTGCTATTAAGCTTCTGGTATATACTTATACCACTATTCCATCAACTGTGTTGCTCCCCACCTTGGTTCTTCACAAACAGAAAATCGTTGCAAAGTAGGGGCAAGTATTTGCAAAAACAAACAAAAATCCCCAGCTTATTGTAAGCATGAATGTGTGGTGGAATTTCCTCCCAAGCAATGGGCTTTCAAATTGTTAAGAATCACAAGAACTGAGTGTGTCAAGATATTTTGCCTAAGTTCAAGAAAAGATGCCATTTATTTATATCCAACAGAGGACTGAAAATTTAGTGTTCCATTTGAGGGTAGGTTGGGGGGAATTCAGCCATTTGAAAATGACCATCTTAAAAAAAAATGACCACCAAAAATAAGTTCACTAAATTTATTTTAAAAATCATAAAATGTTTCTTACAAAAGAGCATTACATTCTGCACACTGCTCTGAATAGAAGCCAGAAACATAGGGACTACTGTTACTTTTCCTCCCTGTCCCACCACCCCAAATGTTACAGTGACCACAAAGCAAAATATTCACAATAATTACATGGGAGGGGATGGGGACCTCTTTAAACCGCCAACAAGGAACAAAAACTAAAATTCATGCACTCTGCTGCTGTTTCAAAATTTCAATGTTAGTTTTTGGACACCCTTCCCCACCCCCAACCCTGTTTGTAAGGAACTAAAACATTACATCTGGTGAATAGCAAAGATTTTACTACATCTCAAATGCAGAACACCTATGAAGCAGAGGAATGTTGGCTTTTTAAACAGAAGCAGATTGAAAAAACAAAACAAAACAAAAAGATGCAGGACTCCTTCAGATCATCACTGCTGCTGCTGCTGCTGCTAAGTCGCTTCAGTCTGTCTGACTCTGTGCGACCCCATAGAGGGCAGCCCACCAGGCTCCTCTGTCCGCCGGATTCTCTAGGCAAGCGTACTGGAGTGGGTTGCCATTTCCCTCTCCATCAATTCTTCACTAGTCTTAGAAAAACTTTCCAGAATACTGCTTCACACTGATCTGCAGCAAATACTGTACATTTTGTATCTGGTCCTGTGTTCCTGTAATGGTAATGATCTGATCTTTGGATCCTTCTAAAGGCTCGTTAATTTTGATCACAGATTTTGACTCATGACGGATTTGTTTACTCCGCTTACCACCTTTGCCAATAAGATCCAGCCAAATCTTTGGGAATACTTACTTGTGGAGTAATAATAGGTCCACCAAGATCACCATATGAGGCACGACCTCCTTCATAGGAATAATCATATCCAGAGCCACCCTGTGGTTCAGAAGCCATTTGCCACTCTGATGGGCTCCATGTATCTATTTCAGAGCCCCAGGTTTTATCAGCACTGAAACCAATCATTCCATGGTAATGGTCTTCAGGTCTTCCTCTTCTGTAAAAGGCCATTAGATCTCCTCCTGTAGGTGGTGGTGGTGGTGGAAGAGGAAAATTCCGAGCTCTACTACCACCCCAGCCACCTCCTCCAGGAGGGGGTGGAGGAGGTCCTTGATGAGGTCTCATATCATCATAATCTCCTCTGGAAGGAGGCATGGGACCCCCACTCAGACCAGGTGGCAGTCCATCAAAGCCACCTCTTCCCTGAATGAGAACTCCCACAGGACATCCATGGCAGTCATCAAACATCATTGTAAAATCAGCATAGTCATAGGTTTCATCATAAAAATTGGGATGGTGAGGCTGAGTGTGTCCTTTGATCGGAAACTCAGATACAAGATCAAGGATGATCTTTATGTACTCTCCAAACCTGTAAGGTTTTCCTCCGATAAGAACGACTCTGTCAGTGGATTGAGGACAACATTCCTGGAAAAGTTTGATTGTTGTCTGAGTGTTCTCTCTAAGTTCTTTGATTTTAGCACCTTTGACTCCAATAATTCCTCCTGTGGGGCTCTGATGAATCAACAGTCTCATCTCACAGTCAAAGTCGCTTCCTTTATAATTTTGGCAATTTAAGCATTCCACAACATCAGATTCGAGTGGGACCTGGCTGGTTGCAGTGGATGATTGCAACTGCAGACCATCTTCCAAGGTAGGGATGGTTTTTTTCAGAATTTCTCCAATCATTTCAGTATCAGCACTGATACTCAGTATGCGCTGGGGGTCACTGCCATCTGGGACTGAAACACTGGCATTGTAGTCTGTACGGAGAGCCTTAATATTCTTGCTTCCTTTTCCTATCACTGCTGCAGCATTCTTGCTCTGAAGCAGAATGCATAATTCAACCATCTCATCAGTGTTTCTAGACCTTTTAATAGCTTGTTCCTCTTCCATATTTTCAGCAGGGCATTTACCAAATTCAGCACTGGTTTTGGTAAAGATTTCCTCTGTTCATTTTCCATTCTCTTGTATTCAAGGGACGCACCAATCAGCTGTTAAATATATCTTTCCAGAGAAGAACTGTTCTGGGCAGGACCAGTTGATACCCTAGTGTTGTAGTATCTCTGCAAGGCTACCGTCCCTATGCCACAGTGCTTCCTCAGCCAGTCACAGCGAGACAGAGAACATAGTTTCTAGTTTTTATTTACTTTATATAGCTCAGATAACTCTATGATAAACCTAGACAGTGTATTAAAAAGTGGAGATATCATTTTGTCAACCAAGGTCTATATAGTCAAAGTTGTTTTTTTTTTTTTTTTTTTCCTAGTAGTCATGTATGGATGTGAGAGTTGAACCATAAAGAAAGCTGAGTGCCTAAGAACTGATGCTTTCAAATTGTGGTTCTGGAGAAGACTCTTGAGAGTCCCTTGGACAGCAAGGAGATCAAAACAATCAATCCTAAAGGAAATCAGTCTTTAATATTCATTGGAAGGACTGATGCTGAAGCTGAAATTCCAATAATTTGGGGACCTGATAGGAAGAGCTGACTCATTGCAAAAGACCCTGATGCTGGGAAAAATTGAGAGCAAGAAGAGAAGGAAGCAACAGAGGACAAGATGATTGGTTGGCATCACTGACTCAA